>NW_007246012.1:151662-371854 GCF_000164805.1 Carlito syrichta
TGCACTCAGTTCCAGGTTCTGATATTTGTCTGCACATACACACACACACACACACACACACACACACACACACACACACACACACACCCCTCCCTCCCTCCCATACTAACTATACCTTGGCTCTGTGTTAAATAGGTAGCTCAGCCTCTCTGCATTCTATAGGTATCGTTATGAGGAATGCTGCCCTGATTCTGCCTCCTAAGGTGTGGGGAGGGGAGAAGATCCTGAATACTCGTATTTTAATGTATTTTTTTATTCCTGTTGCAGTTAAATAGGGTTTCTCCAAGGTGAGAATTGAGAGAAAGCTACCCTTGCAAAGGAGCACCTTGTATAAACTCATGTAGGCATAAATGAAGACACCATGCATGAGAGAGCAGTTAGGTGTGAACAGAGCTGGGGACATGCATGCGGACATGTGTGGGAGATAAGTTCGGAGAAGTTAAAAGTGACTGGTTTGTGAATGGCCTTGAGGCCCGTGACTAGGAATCCAGACTTGCTCCTGAGAGTAATGGGATCTATTGAAGATTTTTTGTTTGCTTGTCTTTAATTTGGATGAGAAGGGATCAGATTTGTATTTTCAGACGATGGCTCTGAAGGCTTATGGAAAGCCTGGGCTGCTTGGAGAGAGAGGTTGGTAGCCAGAAAACCAGTCAGGAAACTCTTGCAAAAGCCTGGTCACAAGCCCTGAGTTGGCATGCCCCTGGAGCTGGGAAGGAAGGGATGGCTGTTCAAACTATTTCAAGGGGGCACAGGCAAGTGAGATGGCTAAACCTGCCTACCAGTGTCCACCCATTTGTCAAGGTGGCCATGAAAAAAGGCACCAGACACAGGACACACAGATACTATATACCTCGATACTTGATCTTTGTGTGCAGGAGGGTAATTGCACCTGTAATTAATTGCAAGTCCAGGCTTGGAAGCCTCTCTCCAGAGACACAGGCCAATGGACGCAGACCAAGCATCTGGGTGGGGCTTGTCCACATTCCCAGCTTTCCTGTCCTCTTCCCACATAGACTTCTATCTCCAAGCCTGGGAGCACTGCCCTCTTTCTCAACCAGTGTTCCTCCCTGCTAAGCTTGAAATCTAGGTAGAGAAAATAAGAACTTTTTGACTTTTTTCTCAGAATGCAGCCAAGAGAATGAAGAGGAAAAGAATGGCTTTCTGAGGCAAAAGAAAAAACCGGGACTCAGGTCCAAACTCTACTAGGATTGATGAGCCACTTCTCAGCACCTCTCAGAGCTTCAGTTTACACATCTGTAAAATGGACAAGAATGCCTCCCTTAAAAGCTTGTGAAAATTGTGGGACAATCCATATAAAACCCCCAGTCATGGGTTTGGCACATAGTAGGTACTCAATAAATGTTCATTTCCTTTCATTAAATTTTGACTTTCATTGTAGTCCTCATCTAAACTTTTCATTGCTTGGATGGATAAGTAAACGTGTCTGGTGATTGTTACAGTGATTATTTTGTAGATGAAGATGTTAAAGCACATATGGGGATTCTTTCTCTCTCTCTATTTCCCTCCCTTTCTCTTTTTTCTTTCCTTTCCTTTCCTCTCTCTCTCTCTCTCTCTCTTTCTCTCTCTCTCTCTCTGTGTGTGTCCAGCTTCTTTCTTTCTGGTTGCACAATGTGGTTTGCATTACCTTACAGCCAGAAACTTGGTCTACATCAAACTAGATTCTGACTTTTGGCTCCAAAAGACTTTCTGAACCTAGATTGACAAGGGCTGGGGAGTTGCATGCTAAGGGATGCCATAGAAAGTTTGAGTCTCTGAGCATCAAGACTATCTTATGTCCTTCTGTCCTCTCAGTCAGTGTCACTGGCCAAGTGATTTCCTCACCAGGAGGCTTGTCCATAAATGCTCATCACAGACTTTGATGTGGTTGGGGCTAAACCGCTCTGTAGCAATTGTGTTGTAGAAGGAGAAGAACAGGAGAGGAAAATGAAACATATCCCAGGTGCTGAAGGGGATATGTTAGCAGGTAGCTCTCAGGCTGGGGACTCAATGAGGACAAGCCTTGAAACCCCTTTCTTTCTGCCATGAGGAACAGCTAAATCCCAGAAAACTGGATTAGTACAGGGCTTTCTATCTCACAGGCATTTAACTTACACAATTCAGCTTTGAAACAAAAAGAAAGAGAAGAAACAAAAATTTAAATGCACAGACGACCCTGACCATCCTTCCACTCACTGAGCCTAGGCACAGAGTGAGTGTACGAGGAGGAGTGAACCTGCTGGCTAAGCGTCTGCTAACTTCCTGCCCACTTGCCTCTCTGCGCTGGTGCCTCACAGCACCAGGTGGGATTCTTGGGTGAAAGAGTTGAATGTTTATGCAACAATGCCCATTTTATCCTTTAGTGCTCAAAGGAAGAAATGGTGATTTGTTTCAACACTGGAGAGAAAATCTGATCTTGTGGACAGATTGAGAAGGGTGTGTGAGTCTCCAGTAAGGATCCCAGGATGATGATTCATGGTGCTCACCAGTTCCCGGTCCTGATTTGTACTACCTTACAGCCAGAAACTTGGTCTACTTCAAACTGAGGACACAAGACTGAACACTTTTCAGCTCAGGTGGGGCTCTGTGACAGGTTCTAACTAATACATTGTGAGCAGAAGTGATGTGCACCACTACAGGGTTGAAGTATTTAATTGCCAGTGCAAGATCTTCCAGAGCTCAGTTCTCTTTCCCCTCTGGTATGGTGACCACTGGTAGCTGCTTTGTAAACCTGGGACCTTGAGTGACTATGGTGAACAGCCTCCCTGCCTACTATGTGAGGAGCATGCAGCACTGAGTGAGAAAGAAATCTTTTTGCTTTCATCTGAGTTTTTGGTCTTGCTTGTCACAGCAGCATAACCCAAACAATCTTGACCAATACAGAGATTTTTAAAGGGGGACTTGGGGCACACATGACTGCCACCTTATGCTGTGATCTTTGCCCCTGTGGCTGCACTGGAGTAGCAGCTCAATACTTCACATGTGTTATCTCATTCAGTACTTATGATTCCCCTATAACATAGACAGAGTAATTCTCATTTTGTAGATGAGAAAAGAACATGCAATGGTCAGATACCATGTCCACATTCACAGTGTAAGGGATGGATTTTAAAGTCAGATTTTTCTGACACCAAAGCTAGTGCTTCCCCATCATGTCACCTGTCCTTATAGCTTCAGAGCTGGATTCCCAAGAGAGAGGGATGGAGCTGCCCCACTGGAGCTCAGCCATGCCAATGCCAGCAGGTCCCTGCCATGTGCCAGGCCTCTCTGCACCTCCCCTTAACAACATACCCTCCTACGTTAATGGTATTTACTCCTGCCACCCTGGCAGGGTGTTCCACTGCCTAATTGCTGTTTGGAAACCTCTGAAGGTGGAAAACATGATGTTAAGTGCTTAATGGTTAAAGGATTCATGTCAGGCCTAGAGTGGAGTGGGAGACCTGGGGGTTGCTGGCACAGGGCAGGGTGGAGAGACTGGGGATTGAGACCAAAGAAGGTGCGTTGTGTTTTGGAAAGGCAGGGCGGGGCAGAGGCTCTGGCAGTGCTTGCTTAGGCTGATGCCAAGACTCATATTAACTGGGTCATGTGGCTGTAGGAAATGCCATCCACCACCACTGTCACATCTTGGTTCCTTTCTAGGGTCAAACCTCTGTTTTTGCCATATTGCCACAAATACAGCAAACCTTTTATTGAGCACTTACTAAATACCAGGAAACTGGCTAAGAACCTGGTAGTCCTAATTTCATGTATTCTTCACCACCATGAGATAAGCTTTCGTCCCCATTTGGAATCTGAAGCTGACAGGAAGGTACAACAGATTCAAGGACGCATGGCTGTGAATGGTAGATCTGAACTCAGATGTGTCTGGACACTGGGCCTGAGCTTTTAAACCCCAAGCAGCCTTATGTCTCTTTTGAATGAAATTTGGAAGAACACCGTCAGGCATCTTTGCAGTCACAATGATGCCACGTTGAGACCTCAAGCCCTGTGCCTCAAATTCCTATACCTTCTAATGTCTCTGAATCGTGCTGCACACTTCATTAAGGCAGCCACTGTTTCCATCCTGATGATTCTTGGGTTTTATGTTCAGTTGATCTTCTCTACCCCAGGGTTAGGAATTTATCCTTCTCTTGAACATCTCCTGAGATGGGGAGCTCCCCATCTCTCAAGACAGCCCTTTCTCAAGTCACACAGTGCTGTTTCTCAGAGAGCTCTATCTGAATACAGGTGCAGGCAGAGGAGCAACCCTCAGCCCCAGGGGATATGGGGAGAGTAGGAGGAAAGGAGAGGGCAGGCATTTAATGGCTGCGTCCCGGTGGGTGTCGGGGGGGGGGGCACACCTGTGATGGTGATGACGCCATGGGGATAATGGGCCATTTCCCTAATTGGCACTAATGATGCCATTGGGTCTGAGCATCCACCTCTGCTTTCCCTTGCACCACACCTCACTGAAGCTGCTCCAAATGGCGAAACTTGACTTGCCGATATCCCAATCTGCCTGGCTAACACGGGCTGGTCCTGGAAGCTAGGGCAAAGGGTGTGCCTGTGTTCTGGGTGCTTCCAGACCCAGGCCAGCCCTCTGGCCGGCCTCACCCTGGGTGCCAGTGACAGCCTGATTTCCTTCCAAAGTGGGGTGGTCATTTTCTGAGAACAGAGGTCTCTCCTGACCCAGATAATAGTCTAGAACATAAGTCACCCTTCGCTGGGATCTGACATGCCTTCCAGGGGCCAGAGGCCAACTGCCAGCCAACCCATGGGTGGAAAAGGGGCACACTGACTGATGGAGCTAGAGAGAGACAGAGACTTACAGATTCATAGGCAGAGGGAGGCTCAGAGAAGTAGACTAAGAAACAGAGAAGGAGGAGAGGAAGGAAGGAAGAAAAGGATAAAGGAAGAAAGGGTGGAGGAAAGTACATAGTTTCACAAATGTCATCTCTTTTGGGTGGCTCCTCAGTTACCTCCTCTCCTTCCTTCCTGCCTCCCTTCCTTCATTCTATGCCAGTCACACAAAGACTCATAAGTATAAGGGACAGCCGGGAAGAAGAACAAACAGGTGTTGTAGCTCCAGCACCTAGCGATGTCCCTTAGGCTTGTATCTCAGCATCTCTGAGATGCAAACTTGACTATCAAATGGAAACTCCTTTCTCCCGGATGGTCGTGGAACTGCTCTGAGTTGTAGATGGGAATGTTCCTCGGACGTTCTTGGAAAGTCCTGAAGAAAAGTAGGGTCATACATCACAGACAGATGCTTGTAGGGGCCATGGCTGGGTGCTCTCACACTGTGGGCAACTGTCAGTGGGCAGAGGTTGCCTAACACTCAGAAGCCATGGCTGGAGCCTGGAGACCAGGGTAGGTAGCCTTCCAAGGTGGGAACCTCTAAATACCTCTGGGTCCCAGGGGCAGCTCCTGGGAGGAAAGGAGTGGGGAAATCTCTTCCCTGCTCTGGGCTCTGGCAGGATTGGCAGAAGGGGGCTTCCAAGGTGGGAACCTCTAAATACCTCTGTGGGTCCCAGGGGCAGCTCCTGGGAGGAAAGGAGTGGGGAAATCTCTTCCCTGCTCTGGGCTCTGGCAGGATCGGCAGAAGGGGGCTCTGGTGCAGTCAGCAAGAAGCCAGTGAACCCGCTGCCCTCTCTCTGCCTCTCGCTGTCCCCCAACAATGACTGAACATTAAGCAGGCCATGCAAGGTCTGTAGGACTGTACATATACCCTTCCCCTTTCTGGGCCACTGTGTTTCCAGTGGCAGAGGGAAAAAGTGAGACTGTGTGACTTGCAGGACTGTCATACAGATCTGAAGTTGTTCAATCAGGTGGGACCAACCTGAGAGTGGAGAGGAGAAGATCCCGAGACCCCTGACCTTGGGGAGTTAACAGCTGAGGGAAACAGATCCTGACCACATAATTGCCACACAATTGCACAAATTCAAATTGTGCTAAGTGTCATGAAGGAAAAGCATAAGATGACATATTATAACATGGCAGCAAAGTAGATTGAGCCTTAATTTAGAAGGAAACCCCAAGAAAACGACAGCTCACCTAAGACAAGGCAGGTGAGAAAAAGTAGTCGGTGTTAAAGAGAGTGTCTTGGGTAAAGGGAATAACAGGACAGACCCCGAGGAAGGAAAGAGAATATTTGTTTAGCCTTTTCATGCATTGTTTCATTTAATCCTAATTAAACTCTAGATAAGTGCTATTAATATCCTCATGGAAGGGATGAGGATGCCTAGGGTTAGGGAGGTATACAAGATTTATTTGCTGATGGTCTGCATGTATTCTCATCTTCTATGCTCTCCCCTGAATCTGAGTGACCAGAAGTCTAGCAACCACATTTTGCTGAGGTTCCCTTGCCTCTATAGTTCTAGATATGATCAGTGTTTTGCCAGTGAGATATACTCATGCAAGATCTAGAAGAAGTGCCCCAGATGTCATTCTTTCTCCTCAAGCAGTGATGGCAGACACATGAGCTACCGTGGGCCCTGTCCGTCAGCTGTCCTGGACCTGCTAGGAGGGCAGCCTGACCGTCAGTTGGCTTCCTGTAACCTCCTGACCTTTGTGTCAGGAGGAAACTGCCGAGTTGTTTGAGAACAGCTGTGCCAACAAGCGTGAGCTCTAGGGACAGGGTTCAACCCTCTCTCTTCCAATTCTTCCTCATGTTTTGTAAGCTCCCGATTCCCTGAATTAAATTTTCTTCTGCTTGAAATTCCTGGAGTGTGTTTTGTATTCTGGCCCACATCCTGGCTGATACAGAAGATTGGAAACTCATCCAATATTTCAAGCTAACAAGTTGACCCAGTCGTGTCTGATTCCAGGGCCTGCATATATTTTTTGTTTTTTGTTTTTTTTTAAATATATATATATATTTTAAAATTGTATATTTGTTCTTACATGTTTAAACTTCAGTCACCTTCAAAGTACTCTCCATTGGATTCAATACACCTATTGAGATGCTTTTTCCACTGCTCAAAGTCATTTTTGAACTTGTCAATTTTGATGCTTTTTAGTGCTTCTGCCATTTTTTGTTTCACTTCTTCCACATTAGCAAAACATTTCCTTTTGGTTTAGTGGCACTTAGCACATTCACACTGCTGTACAACAATCATTACCACCTGTCTCCAGAATTCTTTACATTTGGAAAACTGAAGCTCTGTACCCATTTAAACATTAACTCCTGTTCTCCTTCCCACCCCCTCAGGCCCTTTCAACCACCCTTTTACCTTCTGTCTCTATAAACTCGACTACTCCAGGAACTTCATGTATGTGGAATCATACAGCACTGGTCCTTCTGTGGCTGTCTTATTTCACCTAGCATTATGTCCTCATGGTTCTTCCCTGTTGCAGTATGTGTCAGAATCTCCTCCCTCGTTAAGGCTAAATACTATTCCATCTTATGCATGCACCACATTTTATTCATCCATTAATCTGTTGATGGACACCTTTGGCTACTACGATTATTCTGCTATGAACACAGGTGTATGAAAAGGGCCTGCATGCTAGACCCACACACCATGTGCTTTCCATCTGCCCAGTGGGGCCCATCTCATATTAGTCTGAAGACATGCTATCACTCCCAAACTTTTGAGGGTGAAGAATGGGTGTTTTCCCAAACAATATGCAGGAGTATCAATCATTTCCTAGAAAACCAGGCTGTTTCTTGTCCTGCTTTCCCTTCCCTCCCAAATGTTCACTGGAGCAGGTGGACATATCAGGCTGAAGGAAGGGCTGGGCAAAGGAGGCGAGAGGATGGATGAAGTTTTAGGGGAACTTGAGGACCAGCAAACTAGGAGCTAATCTCCAGGCCCACGAGTCAGGGGCTGGAGACACTGCCCTGCTCTATTTAGCAGCTGGTTCAGGACTTTTTCCCTTGTCAAGCAGGAGTATATGTGGAAATCACTGGTGGGACTGCAGTGGGCCCTGCTATCAAAGTGAGATCTCTAGCTTGCCTTGGGTTCCCTTGGCTGCCTGCATTGTTACTGAATGTCTGCTTTTATCCTCCTTACCCCTGGCTACAAAAGGCTTGGACTTCATTTTGGCTTCTTTAACTCATGAATTTTTTCAAATCATTCATTCATTGATTCAATAACTACTTATTGAGTCTTGGTGTGTACTAGGCACTGAAGACAGAGCAGCAAACAGGCAGATATGGCCCTAACTTTGTGAATCTTGGATTAGTGCAGAGGAGGCACAGAATAAATCCACACACAGGCTTACTCAAGACGTCAGCAAGTGCCATGAAGAAAGCCAAGCATGGCTGTCAGTTAGAGAATGACCAGGTGAGGGGGTGGGAAACATAAAGAGGTAGGTTAGGACATGTCTTTCTGAGGGGGAAGATGCTTAAAATGAAACCTACATGATGAGGCACTAGCCCTGCAACGACCTGGGGAGGGCACCCCAGATACAGCAAACAGCAAGTGCAAAGGCCACGAGGCAGGAAATAGAACTTAGTGTGTTCATAAAATAGAAAGAAGGCCTCTGGTTCTCCCCAACCATCAATCTTCCTCATGACCCAGTAGGACATTACATTTGGACGAAAGGCTGCCTACATTGGAGACCTGCTGAAAGTGGAGGCAGCTCCCCAATCCAAGTCGTGACTCTCTCTAGCTTCCCCCCTTTTGCCTCTTCCCACGCTGTCCTCCTATCTCCTTTCACTGCTGTGTTCCAGCATGCACCATGGCTGAGCCCAAGAAGCCAAAGTTCTTTTTATGAATACAAATTCTTTCTCAACCTCGAGGTCAGAGAATCTTTCCCCAGACAGAGTTCTGCCTCTGACATATGTGCCCTGGGGCACATGGCACCTCCTTTACCTAGGCTCAACAGATCAGGCAAGACCAAATTGGAGTTGGCAAACACATCATTCACTCACTAATTCATTTACCAATAATTATTAGCATCACCATCGATAGAAGTAAGAACAACAAGATGACAGTGAATGAAGGGAAGTTAGCAAGGAAGATATTTATTGAAGGCACCTAACTGGGACCTGGGGCTCAGGCATGGTTTTTAGAAGAAAATAATTCATACAGTGAAGCCTGAAAGATGAGTAGAAATTAGCTAGTGGAGGGACTCATGAGGCAAAGGAGAACTCCAGATTTTGGAAACTGTATAAAGGCTGTGAGGCAGGAGAGAATGTGGAGTATTTGGGAAACTGCAAGAAGTTTATTCGATGTAGGGGTAGGAGTGTTTTTAAAGGAGGGTGCATGTATGTGTAAGCATCTGGCTGAGAGGTCCTTTAGCTTGCAGGGTGCAGATTCTGCAGTGCTTTGTACACTGTGTGTGTGTGTGTGTGTGTGTGTGTGTGTGTGTGTGTGTGTTTTGCACATTACAAAGTCCTGTGCTAGAGAGTCAGGTCAATCTCAGAGGTAAATTTTGCAGAGGAGGAGGAACAAAGACTGAAGAGATGATTAACTATGACTACTTTCTCTTGTGTCTGTCCTGCACAAGGAATGTGAGTTCTGTGGGCGCACCTTCATGTCTAAGCTTGGTTTTCCTCTTTCTAATTTCTGTTCCTGCCTATGTGTCCCCCACTTTTCCAAGATCTCGCCCAGCTACCCTCATACCTGACTTTGGAAAACTTTGCCCCTTCCACCATGTGGAATTTAAAGCCCCAGTTCTCAGGCTTAGGTAGGCAAACTCCTTGGCTGCAGTGAAGATCGCAAGTTGGAAGAAGACAGCATGGAGAAGGAGAGACCAGTTAGGGGATGTTGCAATCATTCATGACTGCAGTGGTAGCAGAATGGGTGTAGAGAGTGCCTACGTTTGACAGATTTTCAGGAGGTCTCTTGGAAGGTGTGTGTGTGACTTGGACTTATGGATGAACCTGTGGTGGACATAGTCACTGAAAGAAGAAACACAGGAGGCAAGCCGGGGACGTGGAATGGGGCAATTGGGAAGGGAGGTCAAGGTGTGGGACTTAGAATCACACAGCTGCAAGACCTTGAGCAAGACACCCAACCCTTCTGACCTTCTATTTCTTCCTCTGTAAAGTAGGACTACAAACAATGTCTATCTCATGAGGTGGTATGCAGCATTCAAATGAGTAGCATGTAGTGTAGTGATTGTCACATGCAAGCACTATATCACTTGGTTAAATTCATTCCAAGGGCTGCTTTCAAAAAACATGTGGTTGCCATAGGTCTGAAATCTGAGAGGAAGACCTGGCTGAAGGCAGAGACATGAGATTTATTTTCCTGGACTATTGCTCTCACCCACAGGGTAAATGTTTGCAGGGTTAAAGCTAAAACCTTTAAGATAATCAGCTCTTCACAAGCAGCTTCAGATACTTTGGGGGAACTTGTTTGCATCCAAATAATTAATATGCTGTTTGCACACCAAGCTACCCCACTCATCAGAGCTACCCAGGGACTAGTTGGTGGCAACACTCCAGTGTTAAGTGTGAGTTACAACATGTGTTCTGAAGCAGTAAAACTGCAGTTCATTTTTTTTCAAATGCATTTCACTTTTCCTTATTCAGACTAGTCTTCCTTCCCAGTAGCCTGAATTCATGGGGCGTCTGGAATCACTTTGACTCTCACTTGTATTTTGTTTCTAACGGTAGCCACTGGGCTCTAAGAGGCCAGCTGTCCTGAGAGGGCTGTGCTAGCTGTGTGGAGGAGTACGCTCATTTGCAATCTGTGAGTCCATTTGAGGTGACCGGGGTGGTGGCTGACTCGAATGAAGATGATAAGCATATGCTTTCTTTTAACCAGGATCTGGGCTCTATATTCTCTCCTCCAAGGATTCGAGTTTAACAAGAAGAATTAAAAACGTGTGACTAGCAAAAGAAGAGATGAGTGGGCAAGAAGATGCACCAGCTGCAAGCAAAACTGTCCTATCAGTTATCTGTGCTGTGTACTAAAATACCGTTGCAAACTTAATGGCTTAGGACAGCTTACTCGGCTGGGGGGATTTTCTGCTGGTCTTCTCTGGGCTCATCATGTGGCCCCATTCAGTTGGGACCTGGTTCTGCCCTGTTGGCTGGGATTTCTTGGCCTCTCTCTAAGGCATGGATCGCCTGACCTCCGCCCTGACTTCACCCCAGGTAAAGGAGTCGTGGGGCAGACTTCCTGTGTGCCAAAATGAGTCACATGCCCAAGTCCAGAGTCGCTGGTGGGCGGGGGAGGGGAGAAGGAGAAGACTACACAAGGGCATGGATTCTGAGGAGGGGGTTTCACTGTGGGTCACAACTATGATGAGCTATCCCCATGATCTATGCAGTGTTTCAAAGATTTTAAACTGCAGGTTCACCAGATTACATAAGGGTGGTGATGAAGATGCTACCAGCAGCCATATACCACTGTCAGTAATACATACCATTTTATTTCACGCTTAGTACATTTTATTTCGTGCTTAGTCGGTATAAGGGACTTAACTAATGCACTCTATAATATAATCTTCACAGCAATTTGGCCAGGTTGGTACTACCACCTAGTTTTCTCAGATGAGAAAACTGAGGCTCAGAAAGGTAAGCCATGTTTCTCTAAGCACATTGAGTGGCTGTGATTCTTCCTGAAGTGGGAGAGGCATGGTCTGGATCCTTCCACTGTGGTCAAGAGATCTTTGAACAAAGCTAAATCACATTTCCAAAGGAGGTCCTTTGACTTGTTGAAATGCAAGCAGCTTTCACCAAATAGCAGTTTGATGAGCTGAGCATAAGTGAATCAGAAACACGAGGCTGATGTTTGTCTCCATCTGCACAGGGGTTTGGCAGTTTCCAAGTTTCCTTGGCAAGCAGGATTCAGGCCCTGCCAAAACCTAGGGCTCTGGCATCATCACGGGCCTTCAGGTCAGGCCAGGTCTCCAGCCCTCCTGCTGTTCAAATCAGAGTCTGGCCCCTTGTGGACTCTCCTGCTGCTTCTTCCTGCCCTCAAGCACCAGGGGCAGAACAGCGGGAGGCATATCCACAACTCCATTACATGTGGGAGCAAGATGGCACGGGGCACAGATTCCTGGAGCACTGTCAGAGCAACAGTCCTCTGGGTGCCAGGAACCCCAAGCCTCGGAAATTGTGGCAGGAGGGCCCATCCACAGGACACGCTGTCGGGAATAAGCTCTGAGTGAGGAGGAACTTGGCCCAACAGGACAGGGAGGCTCACTCGGGGCCAACAGGGAGGCAAACTTGCCTGATTCCTCAAAGATCATGGGATGTTAATCTAAGAAAAAAAACAGGTTTCAAGCTGAAAGAGTTCGGAACAGACTTGGTTAACTGTACTTTTTTCATTGCAAAACTCCTCCAAACATTTAATGTTCTAATGTGACAACCCGAGAGAGGAAGCAGGGATGCAGATTCAAGCCTATCTGACAGTAGAGCATTCTGCTCGGCGTTTTGTGGGACTGGTGTTCTACAAGGTGCATAGAAGAAGGCTGCTGGGAATGTGCTCTCCCTGCAGGTGCCGGGACACCGGCTCCAGGATGGCAGGAGTTTCCTCTGCTTTACTCACATCTTTAGAGTATAGCATGTGAGAGGTGCAAATAAACACATGAAGAAATGAATGTGAACCAACCTCCCTCTCTCTTTCCCTGCCTTCCTGCCTCCCTGTCTCCCTCTTTCCCTTCCTCTATCCCTCCTTTGCTTCCTTCTTTCATTTTCTCTTCTCTCGAATTATTTATTATGGCAGGCACTGTGCTAGGTCCTAGAAACACAGTTAGGAAATGAAACGTGTCTGTTATTTTCTAATTAATTAATGAATCACAACTTTTGACTGCAGGTGACTGACTGCTTTTGCCCCAGTAGCCGGAGAAGATGAGAGGCTGAAAGATGCCCAAACCCCCAGAGGGTGGCAAGGTGGACCCCACCTGGCCGACTTGCTACTTGCCTGTCATAGTCAGACCTCAGACTCATTTTTGCTTCCCTGTGATGCTCCTTAACTCCTCATTGTCCTGAAGGTCTCATATACCCCAGGCCTGGCAAAGCAGGCTTTCTGTCCACAGTGTTTGTTCCTTGCTGTCACTGAGGCCAAGCCACTGGCTCATGAGCTCTGGCAGGGCAGGGACCATTTCTGTTTTGTCCACCAGGGAATCTCCTGCACCTGGTCAGACTTGTTATTGATGAGCACTTGATGAAGTCTGGAAACAAGGCTGATATAAGGCATAGGTTCACATTCAGGGGGAGAAAGA
This sequence comes from Carlito syrichta, assembly GCF_000164805.1. NCBI lineage: Eukaryota > Metazoa > Chordata > Mammalia > Primates > Tarsiidae > Carlito > Carlito syrichta. The sequence continues at coordinate 164,767 of NW_007246012.1, forward strand.
AGCAAAAGGGGCAGTGCCTAAGGTTCTTGGATATTCCAGTGTTCTTGGTCTGAAGCTCCAGGTCCCCTCTAAGAACTGCAGAATGTTTCTTATAGCCTCCCTACTGAACTGAGGCTGGAGCTCAGCCAGTATACTCCTTCTCCCCTTATGACCATCTCTGCTTCTGGAATTCCAGAAAGGTCTTTCTTATCACGGGGAGGCTTACAGATGCTCTCAGGAAAAAACAGGGTTGTCCTCTCTGGTGGGAGAAAGCTTGCATTGGCTCAAGGCTTCCAACTTCCTTCCTACTGATTGGCTGAATGTTCTAGGCCTCAGAGACTCTTGGAGGCCTCTGGGGTCATTCTTCATCCCCTGTTGGCCCTTAGCACCCACATCTGGTGGTGACAGTGGCTGGTTCCATCAGATGCTGAAGTTGAACTCCCCTTGCTAGGTTCAGGGAAAGAATCTGAAGACACAGAGGATGTCAACATTGTGTTAACATAAGTGTGAAAACTTGCTTCCGACCACCAAGAGTGTGGTTATTATGAGAAGAGGGGGCGGTTCTAGAACCCACACTGAGCACCCACAATGGGCAGGGTACTGGGCTAGGCTATGTGCTCATGTCTTACACAATCCTGCAAGACATAGGCTGCTGCCTCACTTAACAGATGAGGAAACTGAGTCTCAGTGGACTCATGTGACATGTCAGAGTCTGAAGTCTTGGTGATTTTCAGGCAGCCTCATTGCCTCCTGTGATCAGAAAGGTATGTCCCTCCGAAGCTGCCTCTCATGGTGAACCTTCTGAGGTCTGAAGATGAAGGGGAAGGCCCAGGGGAGACATGTGGGGGGTATGACAGAAAGGCCATGGGCTCAGGGGAGAATGAAATTTCTCATTCATTCAGATGATACTGAGCATCTACTCTGGGATAAATGCTGGAGATTCAGCAGAAAGAAATCCAACCTTTCACTTTGTAGACTCAGAAGGTGAGTCAGGTATTTTTCAAGTATAGTAATCCTCACTTAAAGTCGTTGATATTAGAAACTGCAACTGTAAGTGAAAAAAAATGTCTTGTATAAGGACACCTATTTTACCATAGGCAAGTTGATAAAAACAAGAGACAAGGTCCTATGACATGCACATGTCATTTTACTTAAAGTCCTAGTTTCTGAGAACCTATCATCAATGTTAAGTGAGGATTTACTGTGTTCTACAAAATAATGCCAACTGAATCCCTGGAGAAGTGCAAGGTGCTAATATATACCACATGGAGGGCTTTGGCATGGTAAAGGAGGACAAGGCAGCTTTCCCCGGGAAGGAATACTTCAGCTGGGATCTCAAAAATGAGTAGACATTAGCAAGGTGAGCATGAGTATGGATGGGCAGGAACAGGAAATATTCCAGAAGGATCCAAAAGCATATACAAAGACACTGGAGCAGAAGAAATGCTGGAGCTTCCTGGAGAACAGAGAACAAAGGGCTGGGAGGTGTTTTAAAGTTGGAGCACAGTAAGCCACTGAAATATTTAAGCAAAGAAAGGGACATAATCAAATTTGAATTTGGAAATCATCCCTCTGGCTGCTATGTGAGAGAATATGCTTCCTCATAACTCCCGAGAGTAAACCTGAGAGCTTAATCTCAGTAAGTCAGTTCTTTGTGATAGACCTCAGTTTCCCCATCTCTATCGTGAGTTTGGATCCAATCTAGTTTAAATATTCTGTGGCTCTTCCTCACTCTCCATGCTTTCTCTCAATAGGACTCCCAGTCCTGGGGAGGATAAATTCTTTGTATTTCTCAATTTTCCCCTTGGTCATTAAACATGACCCTTGGAAAGTGAGTTCCCATGTGCACATGGATTCATATCTGTAAATACTTAGAAAGAGAATAGGAGCTGTTATCTTGGGAGGCCCGTGCAATGGCATCTATAGAACCTAACAGGTGCATCTGTGAGCCACAGATTCTATCACTTGGCATCAACCTTTAAGAAATACCTGCACATGGGCAAAGGTGTACTATAGGAAGGTGCTCATCTTAGTGTTGCTTATAAACAGAGAAAAACATTGGAGACTACTTTAAAGTCCACTACATGGGAACTGTTAAAATTAGGGCACATTTATAGTATTGAACACTGAGTAGCCATTTAAAAAATAGTGGAACTTCTATGTAACACAAAATGGAATATCTCTGAGATATTCTGATGGGTGAAAATAAACTGTGGAAAGGTACATACAGTCTGAAAAGAAGTATGGAACTATCCTCACACCTATCCTTTCTCATGAGTGCATATGTTATCTATAAATACCATGCAAAGAACAGAGATTTTTCAAGAGAAATACTTAACAGGTAATAGTGGTCGTTTCTGGATGGGAATCAGGATTGACAGTGACAGTTGTCAAAGGAGACTCTTGTCTTCTAAGTAATATTCCAATATTTTTCAAAGGAAAAATGCACTTATATATTTATCATATAAATTAAAATTAAGTAAAAAATCAGATAAGGTCCTTGAATATACTCAGCAAAATAGTGACCAGATTTACTACTGTGGAGAGTGCATGGTGGGGTTAAGGGGGAGTTTCCCACTTCTATTTTTCTATAATTGATAGTCTCTACATTTTTCATAATGAGAATATATTTATATATTCATGGTGCAATAACAAGAGGAAAAAAGGAAGTAGTTCTTCCAATTTAGTTCTCCTCTGAATGAGTTCAGCAGCTAAGAACACTTGAAGGAACTGAGGCCCAGGGAGCCCATGTGATTGCAAGCAAGCGTGCAGTGAGTCAGTGGGCAAGGGAGGAAAAGGCCATCCACAGCGCCCGGCTGCATCACGTGACGCCAGAATACAGCAAACTGGCTTGTTTTGCAATCTAGGCAGGTCCTTTAACCACAAGCCTGCTGGCTGGCCCCATGCGGCTGGGGTACAGGGTGCCAACCCTCTTCCCTCGAATGAGTCATGGCTCTTCCCGCAATAACTGGGGGAGGATGTGGAGAAGTTGATCTCTGGGGCAGAGGCACAGCCACTGCCCCTGGGCTCTGCCAGGCTGGGTGTCCTGAAGGTTGAAGGGCCCTATGGGCCTTGGGAAAGCCCCCGGACAGGGGCTGCTACCTACATGTGTAGATTAGCCCAACCATGGACATCTGATTCAGACCAAGGCAGTCAATGCCTGTGTGTGGTGATCATAAGGGAGTAGGATTCGGGGGACTTCCATCAAACACTATGTATATCATGCCCAGGACACTGTGCTCATGCATCCTGTTACCTGTGAGGTAGGGTTTGCTGGCCCCACTTTACAACTGATGAAACTGAGCCTTGATGTTGGTAAGCGACTTGTCCAGGCTCTCAGGTCCAGGCTAGTCAGTGGAAACCAGGTGTAGCTAAATCCAAGCCCAGATGATTTTCAGTGTACTCTGGTTGCTATCTCTGGGCAGAAAGGCACTCACAGGTACATGTCCTTGGAGGCTGATTCTCAAGGAGCACGCTCTCAGGTTTGCTGGTAGAAAGTGAAGTTGAGACAAGCGACTCAAGAGGTTCTCAGACAGCATGACAATAGACACTATGTTTCTGTAAAGTACCAGACTAACCACGACACTGTCATATGCTCTTTATCACTTCAACAACTGGGAAAATAATTGTTGTTATTTTACAGATGTACAAACTGAGGCCAGAGAGTAAAATGATTATCTGATCCCATAGGTAGCAAGAAGAGGCAGGGTTCTGTCTGGTTTTAAAACCTACATTCTGTGGTTACTCCTAAGCCCTGTCAGTCTGTGGGCACACATTCTCTGGGAGGACCAACTCTTAACCCTCCTTTCCCTCTTTAGCCTGAGTCTTGTTCAGTAGGCAAATTCTCATTCATGCTTCAGTACCTCATGGGGCATCACCTCCTCCTCCATGAAGCCTCCCTCAGTTCCTCAGTGAAGGATTCACACCTATGTCCCCTGTATTGACACATGTCACGTGGCTTTTGTGATTCTTCTTACTTTATTCAGGGGACTGTGAGCTCCTGAAGGTTAGAGATAGTATCAAGTTCACCACATTTTTTTTTTTTGAGTTGGAGTCTCACTCTGTCACCCAGACTGGAGTGCAGTGGCTGCTCCCGGTCATCGCAGCCTCGACCTGCTGGGCTCCGGCGATCCTTCCACCTCAGCCTTCCAAGTAGCCGGAATTACAGGCATGTGCTACCATGCCCAGCTGATTTTTTTTTTTAATTTATAGTAGAGATGAGGTCTCGCTGCCTAGGCAGGTCTCGAACCCGTGGGCTCAGGCAATCCACTCACCTCAGCCTCCCAAAGGCGCGGGATTATATATTTAAACCCTTTGATCATGTTTTCCATGCAAGAGCTAATGCTGCGGTTACATTGTAGCTTTTTAGACCCATAGATCTCCTTCGATTCTGCTTAGGCTGAATGATGTGGAGCAATTACTTTACTTTTTCCAGCTCCATCTGTAAATGGAAATGCTAATCTCTACTTTTCAGTGAAATATGTACGTAAAGCGCTTAGCACAATATCTGAGACCCAGAGCGCATGGATGTCATTGACTCTGGTCTAGCAGTCATGGATCAGCAGTTGCCTGGCTTAGCAAAGTGTGGCTGCCCTCATCAACTGGCTACCCTTCCTGCTCTGTTGTAAGGACCTGATTTGAAGCTTTGAGTGCTGCCCACAATTTATAACTCCATCCCTTGAATACATCATTACTCCTCCAAGAAGGACAGTGGTGGTGACTTACACTCAAACTTATAGGTGCAGAAAGGGATGGATAGGCTGAACAAATCTCCAGACAAAAATTCATCCATGAAGTCATGCAAAGAACAACAAACATTTTTAAAAAATGTTAATTCTTAATTCTGACTAAGGAGATTAAAATGAATTACAACAACCATCTAAGAAAAGAAGAAAAATCTTACGAGCACCCAATGTGGGTGAGGTTGAATTGAAAATCAGGCATGAATAGCTGTGACCATCCAAATTCTTACAAACTTTTGGGATTGATAACACATTGTCACATCCTGATATTTTTCTTGAGAACATGATCTTGAAGAAAGTACTAAGTATTCTTTCACACCCTGGGTCTCCAAGCATAAGATATTTATTACATAAGTATCAAGAACAGCAAAACCCTGGATAATCCTTGAAGGCCCATTTACAGGGTTGTGGTAAATCAGATCACGGGACACCAGTAACCATCAGCAGTGTAGATGACAAGGCTCTTATAGAAACATAAGAGATGTTTATTTGAAAAGTAGAATATGAATGGGGATTTTCTCCATGAGTGTAACTATGTTAAATCTGTGCAAGGACAGAAACAAGGAAGGGAAGGTCAAAGGCAAATGAAAGCCTGGGGTGGGAGTTAGGCTGCGGACTGTCTCTGACTCAGTCACTCTTCCTGGGCATCCTACAAATGACGTGGAGAGGCTCCCTGACTTTGGGATTTCATGCCTGGAGTCCCTCCCACCAGTTGTCTAGACTTCCTGCATCTCTTTTAGCCCAGTCTCATCACCGCTTCCCCCAAAACTGTTTCCAAAGATACAAATCCTTGTAGTTGCCTCTTGTCTGGCTCCAGAAAGCTGAATGGTCTTCAGCAAAGGTTTTTGGAAGGCCAAAATGCTCAGACTTTAACTCAAAGATTCGCTGTGAGTGCTCTTTGGTGTTGGTCAGCAGGGGCTGAGCTTGCTCAATGGCTCCTGAGAGTACTTTTCATAGAGGCAAAGAGCCTCACTCAGGAGGAAGCTGCCTTCAGCTTAATGGGGCTGATGGGAACCTCGTTTGTTAAGTTAGGAAACTTGACTGTCCAAGAAATGCATGTGGGAACCATGCACTTTGGCCCACAGGATCATTTCCAACCTGAGACAAAGCAAGGCATGGATGGAACCATTTCTGTCTGAAAAGAACTCCACAGGGGTCCTTAACACAAGGAGAAAATGCTCATGTTCCCAGCCATCCTCTCCCCAGAGTCTTTTCAGTCTGCTCAAAGCCCTACCCTCAAAGGCAGGCTCCTGTATTCTGCTTCCACACCAGTCTGAATCACAGATGGCCCCACCTTTGCCCTGTAGCTGAGAGCAGGCATACGTTGCCAGTCAACACTCAACCCTGCTATCAAGTCACAGTCTTGCAGTCTGAATAACTTGAGTAGCCAAAGAGGAGTGCATTGGCTTGGTAATAATTTTTCCTTTACTGCCATTCATTCATTCAGTCATTTTTATGTGTTTTTCATTTGTGAAGCACCACCTACTCTATGCCAGACATTGTTCTAGGACATGAGCATATGACAGGACCTGGTGGTTCCAACTGAATAATAAATAGCCAAGAAAATAACATATTTCCATAAGTTCTAGAAAATAAATCAAGGAAGGCATTCTGTTCTGATGCAAAACAATGGGGAGGGGTGACTGGGGTAGACATTCCCTCCATTGGGGTGACCATTGGAGACCTTTCTGAGGAAGTGTCAGTTCAAAAAAGGCCCAAAAGAAAAGCTAGTGATGAAAGAAGCTGGAGGAAGAGTCTTCTAGGCAGAGGGAACAAATGAGCAGAGCCAAGGCAGGCAGGAGTTGGTATCCTCTAGGGCTCTAGAATGCGCTCTGTCTCCTCTCTCTCCTCTCTTTCTCTTGTCTCATTATCTCTTTTGTTCTATCTCTCTTTCCCTCAGCTGATCATTTCATCTTCATCTCGGTGTCTGATTGACTGGGTTTGAGTGGCCCCATCTCTGTCTCTTTTTGTCTTGTCCTTTCTACTCTTTCAGTCTCCCTTACTCTGAATAATTTTTTCTCAGCCTTTGTCTCATCATCCCCACCCCCATGCTTTCTTAGTGCCTCTCACTTTCTCTCTCCCCTCCTCTTTATCTCCCTGTCTTTACCTAACTTTGGCTCTGTTTCTCTGTCTTTCTTTCCGCTCCTCTGCCTCATGTCTCTTCTGTTCGTGAGCAAAGGATGCCGGGAAGTGCGTCTGATTGATATTGCTACTGACAGCTAAAGCCTTTAAATCATTCCCACAGTGCGTCTCTGGGAGGTGGTAAGCCGGTAGTGTTTTGTCTGTACCCGAGAAAGACAGGAGTTTTAAACAAATATATACATTCTCAGAAATCCAAGCGATTGTATTTCTCCATTGATCCATTATGATGTTGAATAAGTGTAAAGCTCGCCTGGTGCCTGCAGGGGAATCACAGAGTGAGCTGGCTGTGCTAGGCAAGGAAGAAGGAGGGGGTGGAATTGGCCCAGTGGGTCCATGGCCAGAGCCTGGGCTCCAAGGACCGGAACAGAGTAGCTTATTTGTAGAAGGAAGAGGGATTACTTCCTGTTGGGGTAACCAGAGAAAGTTTCATGATGCTCAAGTGTCAGATCTTTTGTGAAGACTTCCTGACCACCTCCCTCATCCTGAAAGAGAAGCGACAGCTTACCCTGTGTCTGTACTTTACCTTGTAAAGTTGTCTAGGACAGCACCTGGAAATGCTCAGGTCTTTATTTGCCTACGAGTTTTTCTTCTTCATTGGTCTATGCACTTCCTGGAAAGAACAATCCAAGTGTACTCAGTGCACACCTTGAGTGGCTATCCTACAGTCTCCATTCTGTCAGGCCAAGCCAGCTTCCAATCTAGGGCTCATTATGGTGGTTTATATAAGTAACACCCACCTAGTAACTTTAGTTTCCTCATCTCTAAAATAAGAACATCAATGAATCAGAGCAAGTAAAGTGTTTGGAACATTTTAGAAAATGCTCAGTAATGCGAGATTTGTTACTGTTATTACCATCACCACCACCACCAGCATCATCATCATCACCATCATCGCATTCTTCTGGCCTGGATGCCATGTAGCTAATTGGTTGTAGAATGCTAGCTGTCTTATGCAAAAAGCTAGTTATAATCTGTGTGACCTTTTTTATTCACCCAAACATATTATTTTATACCCTGGGTCTCTGTGCAGACATATTTGAAGAATTTGGGGACTAGTTTGACATAATAGGGGTTCAAGGAGTGTTAGTTCTGTCTCCTTTCCACTTGCCTTCTTTGCCTGGAAAGACCTCTGTCATGCAGCTCCTTGCCCACTTTCAGCCTGGCTCTGTTGTTTCTCCTCAGTGGTGTCTTGCCTGACTCTCAGACTCGAATGCTCTTGGGAAAGCCAGACAGCTCCTCTCCATGTCGTAGCTGCCCAGTTCAAGCTCTGCCTGAGCATTTGCTACAATGTTTTGGAATGCTCATTTAATTTGATTTGAGACATTTTTACAACTTCTGTCTGAGCTTTAGTTTCCTCTAGGGTAAAATGGGAATATCATATACTTATTTTTTTTAATGTGAAGATTAAATGAGCTAATATATTCTCCATCTTTATCCTAGTGTGAACTCTTCAGGGGCAAAGGCTATGCCTGATTCATTTTCAGCATCCTAGAGTTGCCCTATCCAATGTGGTACCCATGAGCCACATGTGACTATTAGGCACTTGAAATATGACTGGTCTGGATTGAACTGAACTGCAAGTGGAAAGAGCACAGTGAATTTCAAAGACTGAGTACAAAAAGAATGCGATAACTCGCTATTTTTTAAATAGTGATTGCATGTTGAAATGATAAGGTTTTGGATATATTGAATTAAATGAAACTAGTGAAAAAATTATTTGTTAAATAGTACTTATATTAAAATAAATATATGAAATACACCAGAATACTCATTTTGCAATAATAAAAATAATTATTTAACAATAAAAATATTATTTAAATTGGTCATACTTTTTTTGGTTTTTTTTTAGTGTGGCTACTAGAAAAATTAAAATTACAAATGTGGCTTGTGTTATATCTCTGCTGGATGCCACTGACTTAGAACACAGTAAGGACTGCTTGGCACAAGTGATCAATACATGTGGATTGGATGGATGGGTAGATGAGAGATGACGGAAACATGAAAGTAAACGAATGGGTAGACAAATGAATTAGTAAATGGATAAATGCGCAGGTAGCAACAGAAGAATGGAGAGAGAAATGAATAAATAGAAGGATGAATATAAGGAGCAGGTAGGTAGATGAATGGAAAGAAGAATGAATAGAATCATAAAATGAAAGAATGACTAGAAATAAAAAGTAATAAATTGGTGGATGAATAAATTACTAAAAAAGGTTAAATAAGTAAGTGCCTAAATATATAAAGAAATAAAGAATAGATGTCTCTAAAACTAGGGCTTGACTTTGACAAGAAGGCTTATTCCTGTTCCTGGGCTCAAGGAGTATAAGCATTTGACCAAGAAGAAAGGTTTACCCTTGCTCTTGGGGAATTTATTATTTTAATTGTTAGCCTTCATCAGAGGTTATTGGAATTTTTTTCCCCTCAGACAGTTTATCACTTGTAAATTATTTGTCACATCGTTGCAATTCTATCCAGATCCTTAACTTTCTAATCATGCATCTTTTATGGGGTCTCCTTTAAAGAAGCACTATAATTACGTGCCAAGGGTCTCAGTAAATTTCATCAGGCCATAAAATATTATACTTTAATTATTTGAAAGGGGAAGCAAGGCAAATGTTCCCTCTGCAAGACTGGTGATCAATACTGCTCATGGTGGCACAGGCAGGTTCAGACATCCTGCTTGGGGGTCCTTATAAGAGCTCATGCTTCCTGCCTGGGCCTTGTCTGCATGTGGTGGTGGGGTCTGGTGGACTGATATGCATTTCTTGAGTTTCTGATGGACATTGGGTATAATCATACGTATACATCCTTGACATGTTTTCAACACACACAGCAAGGCACAGAATTGCTGGGGTTGATGCTGATATTTCACCCTTTTTACAGATAAGGAAACTTAGACCCAAAGAACAATTAGGTATAGGATTCTTACTTAGCTCTCCTGACTCCACAGTGGTGTTCTGCCCTGATCCCCACCGCACCACACCGCACCGCACCGCACCGCACCGCACCACACCACACCGCACCGCATCGCACCACACCACACCACACCACACCACACCACACCACACCACACCACACCACACCACAACTGCTATTGCGAACTCAATTCAGAAAACAAATATGGGCTCAGCAGCTTGGGGAGTTCTTATTTTCAGGGTTTGAATGTAGAAAGGCTCTTGCATTAGTGCTTTGCATCCACCATTTAACTCATTAGTTTATTTGTGTCAGACTCTGGCTCTGGAGTAAAGCAGTAAACAAGGCAGACAAGCTCATGCTCCTCTGGGGCTTGCAGTCTCCCTGGGAAGGCAGGCATTGGTCATCTCATTATATAGACCATGGAAATGTTGCCTCTAGTAACTGTCAAGAATGAAGGGTCCAGGGACTTTCAAAGCTTAAAAACAAGGACTGTTAATGAGTTAAGGAGGTTATGGAAGTCTTTTCTGGGGAAATAAGTGATCTGAGATCTGAAGGATAAGTAGGAGTTAACTAGGTAAACAGAGGAAGAAAAGGTATCTAGGTAGAGCATATGCAAAAGGCCTTGGTGGAAAGACCAGGAAGACATGCAGGGGAAGCAAGGCAAATGTTCCCTCTACAAGACTGGTGATCAATACTGTTCATGGTGACAGAGGCAGGTTCAGACATCCTGCTTGGGGGTCCTTCCAAGAGCGGAGGTACTAATGAGAGACAGAGTTAGTGGCCATGTTGAGGCCTTTGGTTTTCATCCAAAGAACGTTGAAATTTCAGTTTGTCATTTCAGAGTTAAGTAAAGAATTTTTTTTTAAAAAAAGAAAGTGCAGGCAAGGGAAGCTCAGTGCAGGAGAAAGAAGGAGGAATGATTGTGTGCAGGGATGGGTGTCAGAAGATTCTTCCGGCTAAGCACAGAGGTGAACTAGAGAAGGAAGGCAGTGGAGGATGACTAATCCCCACTCTGGTCTTGGCTTCTATGTCATTTCCTTGGGAGTCCTCCTCAGACCCCCAGTTGGGCCACCCCCTTCATCTCCCCAAGTGGCTCTCCACCCTCCACTTCCGTTTTTTACAACACACACACTATTGCTGCCACATCTTACTTGATGGCCTCTTCCCCTGACAGGCGGGGGTCCCATCCAAGAGAGCAGGGATTGAGAGTGCCTTGGTCACTGCTAGCTGCCCTCCTCCCAGCCAACGCCTGGCAGACAAGACTCAGAGCGTAATGAACAAATGCATGGGTAGGGCCTCCATGAGGGGTGAAATCTGTGAAGGACACGTTTCCTCTGGACTCTTCCCTTCATTGCCCCTCCCCTCCCCTTCTCTCCCCTCCCCTGTCTCTCCCCCTCTTTATTCACTTCCCTTTTTTTACCCTGATTATGAACTCTTCCACACTCCCAACTCAGGGGCTCTCATCAGAAAGAAGTGACAGACACATGAGAAAAACTCTGAGCTCTGGATTTGAAATATCAATTTCCCCAGAAAAGGTTGCGATGTGTGTGTTCATTATACAGATGAACTACCTTGATTCAGGAGGCAAAATGACTTACTTGGTCACAATTGCACAGAGAAGATGACGGAGCAATTTATGAAAATCCTTCATGTCACCATTTCAGAGTGACTCATTTGTTACTAGGTTTGCTGCTAATTATCTGAGGGTGAATATTTTTCATAAACCTTGTAGTTTTGGGATGGCAAAATTCCTAGCAAATTCTTTTTCTCTAAAGAAAACTGTATTTATATTAATGCTAGAAATACTTATGCTAATGGTATATAGCACTTATTTTATGCAAAGAAGCTTTCCAACCCTCTGAATCAGAGTTCTACCAGTTCAAAAGCTGAATGTTTCAGCAGCATTTTCTTCTTGGACAAATGCTCTGATTATCCATCATTACATAAAGATACCCCTAAAAGGAAACTGACAACAACAATCATTTACTTTGCTCCCAAATTTGCAACTTGAGCAGAGTTTGGAAAGAACACACAATGCTCCACATAGTATCAGCCCATAAGCCTCACGTGAGGATGAGGATACACTCCCAGGATGACCCACTCAAGTGATGGGAATGTGTGTTTTGTCTCTTGGTTCTCCTCTACAGCATGTCTTGGGATACTTCCAGCATGCTAGTTGAATTCAAGTATGAGTATCCTATGAGACAAGAAGTGGAAATTGTCAATTTTTCAAGGCCCCAGCCCGGAAAATTGCAGGGGGCCACTCATGCTATATGTCATAAAGGTGTCATAAAACTGCTCAGAAACAAGGGAGGGGACAGAGACTCCTTCTTTCAATGGGAAGTGTGTCAAATAATTTTGAGGCCATTTAAAAAAATACTTCATAGCAAATATTTATAATCCTTTCCAGGGTCCCTTGGACCATCACTTTGATTCAACAAAATCTATCACTAGTTAGGGAGATCTGATAACTTCTTGTCCAAACTAGGAGATACTAGACACATGAAACAGAATGCTATGGAGAATAATACCAGACAATGAGTGCAAGATTGGACAGTCCCAGGCAAACCAAGTGTGCAGTCACCCTGTCCCTGGGCAAGGATGAATGTCTTTTGATGTCCCGAAAATATTTTATTGAGTCTATTGTGTTTGGTTTAAGTATAGAATCCACTTAAGAAAAAATTTCGATACATTGTTTAAAAATAAAGAGTTTTCCCTGAATATGAAATGGTCAGTTATCTAGCTCTATTTAAATAGAGGTCCTGATTTCCTGAATCTTTCAGTTAACAGTACTGATCCTGTGAGCTATTCCATATTCAGACACGGAGCACCCCTAAATGCTGCTGGCTGTGTCTATCCTGGACCCGAATTGCTGAGTTTCATGCTGTGATTGTCTGTTTGCTAGATCCTGAGAAAACAGGCATGGGTAAAAATGATCAAATCTCCAGGTGCTTATGACTTGTTGGGCAGGACAGTTCAGCCAACAGGTCCCTGAAAAGCTGGGGAATAAGGGCCATCACAGAAGTGAAGTCAAGTATTGCGAGGGCATCAGAAATTAGGTAAGTGAAAAAATTCTAGGAAGATTTCACAGGAAAAGTAGCATTGATCGATTGTCTTTTTACCACTTACTGTGTCTTAGGCATCTCGATAACCATTTTATGCATATCATCTCCTTCAAAATATAGAAAACCTCCTTCAGGCTGACCATTATTACTATCTCCATTTTATAGTTGAGGAAACTGAGGTTTAAAGAGGTAAGGTCACTTTCTTAAGTGCGTACAAGAAGCAAATAGCAGAAGCAGAGCAAGTGCTGGGATAGAGTGAAGAAGAATGAGGAGTTCCTATTCCCTCCAGAAGGAAAAGGGCATTTTAGGCAGGGACCAGTAGCAGTGAGGATGGGCGAATGGAACAAGGCTTGGCCGTCCTGGGATTCAGTCGGTCATTTGGTGTGTCTGGAACATTGCTGGGGTGGAAGAGGGTGCAGTGGGTTTCTGGCTGGGAAGGAGTCTTGCAAGCTAGGGAGTTTGGATATTTCTCAACAGGCACTGGGCTCTTCTGAGTGTTGAAGCCAGGAAGCAGGGGGAATGTTAGATTGAGTTAGCCTGAGCCATCTTGAGTGCAGGCCCATTGCCATTCTAGGAGGGCCCATGGACCAGGAGCATCACCCAAGTGTTGTTTAGAAATGCAACACCACAATATCAGGGCTCACCTCAGACCTACTGAATTAGAATCTACTTTTTTAACAAGATTCCCAGGTGCTTTGTCTGCACATGACAGTTTGGGAAGCAATCCACTGAGTTGCCCAAGTTTATAATTTTATATTTGCTCACAGTCAAGTTCTCCCACTGATAGTTTCCTGTTTTGCAAACCTGAGCAATGGTTTGCAAAGGATTTGGGGGAAGATCAAATGTCAGCAACGTCAATAGCTGTGATTCATTTGTTAGATTTCCTTTTCCTGGGTATTCTAGTGACCTGGACTCTCTGCAGTGAAACTAGACCTAGCCCTGGTTTTGTCCCCCCTTCCCCAAACTTAGAGGAAATCAACTCAATGATATGATTTTGTGGTTCATGGGCAAGGCACCATGGGTCACTGGGTCTTTATATCATGAGTCCACTGTGTGATAGATGGGGTGCTAGTTCCTGGGGGCAGATACAGTGGAGAACAGATCCCTACTCTGTCCAGTTTGTAGAATAGCTAACCAAGACTGAATGGGAGGGTGAAATTCAAGTTTTAGCAGGAGTTTTCTCTGGCAGAAGTTGGAGGTTCAGGGCCTGAAATGGATCCTTTTGGCAATCATGCTTCCTGCCCACCTGGAGACGCTCTGGGACAGGAGTGGGGTTAGTCTGTGGGGATGTCAGAATCCAGAAGACTCTGCTTGTAGAGGTGCTGGCTCTTGTAGTTTTCTCCTGGTTTTCAGAGTTTTAACTAGTTCCTGAAGTCAGAAGTGGTGACACTGGCTGGATGTGCAGCTGCCTGGACATTTATATCTTTTCTTCTTCCCTCTGTAAGCCATTCCCTAGGCACCTTCTCTTCCATGCCAACCTGCACTGACCTCTGGGATGAGGGGTACAGAACTGGTCCCTGACCTGCAGAAGCATTCAGGATGGTAATGAGAGAGACAAGCTGTGCAGTGCTTTTTATTTTTTCTGTGACAAAATATTTTTTAAATACACCATATAGAAGAGTACACAGCTCAATATCAAAGCATTTCTAGCCTCTGCTCCCTTTTGCTCACTTCCAAACAACATTTCCGCTGGGCAGTGTTTTAAAAAACACTTAGAGAGGGAAACAGTTGGTGCCAGGGCCACAAGAAGAAGGGGACTCTGGTTCCATATGGTAGATAGCTCTGCCACTGGCAGCCTTTATGTCCTAGCCCATATGTCACAGTCTCTTAGACCCTCAAAATTCTAGCCTGTGCCGTGGTCATGCTAATTTTCCCTTTCAGGATTAGGATGAAGAATAAATGGGGTATGGGAAAGCACCCAGCCAAGGATGTAGGTTTGTATTCACAGAATCCTGGCCCCTTGCCTCAGACTCCAAGCTGGACCAACCTCTTGCTCACTAGGGGTGATAAAGTAGAGGGATTGGTTTCATATCACAAGCCATGCACTCCAGGGCTCCTCCCTGTCTTGTAGGGAAGTGACCTCCCTCAAGTGCCTGAGAAGATGCATGTGATGATGGCGTGCCCTAGGCTATCAAAAGGATCTTGCAAAACTTATGATTCCCTCACTGCTGCAGAGCATTAAAGGGAGGGAGAAAGTAAACCCCCCCGCTTCTTGCAGGGCCTGCAAGGCTATGTTCACTTTGCGTCTTTTTAAAAAAATAATTATATAGAGACTGGTCTTACTTTGTTGCCCAGGCTGGTCTCAAACTTTTGACTTTAAGCAATACTCCCACCTTGGCCTTCCAAAGGGACAGTATTACAGGTATGAGCCACTGTGCCTGGACTTACTTTGGGGTCTTAAGGCCATTTTTTTGAAGATGGATTTTGGGTGATTCAGGGACTTGCTCTAAAAGTATTTTTTTCTTTCCTTTCTCCTTCTCCTTCTTCTTTCACTTTTTTCTTCCTCTTTTCTTTTCTTTTAATAATATATGTTCAATGCACTTTCTTGAACCTCCTCCCATAAAAGTTGAGCCCTCAGAAAACAGTGAACTGGTCTATGCTCCAGTGAGCTTGGGAAGAGAGATGGTTCATTCTGTGGCTTGTACCAGCTAGGCTGCTAAAGTGCACATGGTGATGCTCCCAGGAGGGCAACAAGGGAAAAGCCTGATTTACAGAACTCACAGAAGCTTCAGAGACTGGGAACACATGGACAGTAACATCCATGGGAAGTTTAGGCGTTAGAGGAGGTGGGCAGGTCTGGACTCCATTCCTCCCCCGTTGGCCAGACTCTGTCCATTCTTGCATGCTCAGCTCAGAGGCATGTTCCCTTGAGAATCTGCTTTTCTTGACATCCCAAGGCCTTTGGTCTTAGCAGTGGGCGATGACTAACCCCTTCCCGTGAGCAGTGAGGGCTCTGCTGTCCTTTGAAGGAGTGTGAGTAATGGGTGCACTTCTGCATTGTGGCTCAGCTTCTCCTGTTAGTTGCCCCGGGGTGGCCCACACTAGGCAGTCTCATGGTGGCCACACAAATGCGTGCTCCCCTGCTCGCCCACCAGTATGGGCAGATTTACTTTCACCCACCTAAACTTACGTTTCAGGTGCCCTTGGCTCCATTTACCTCACAGGTGCACACACCTGCACCATGGTTCATGCACCTGTGGTGTTCATGCACCACAAGGTTCATATTCCCTCCACGAGTGTGTCCAGCCCACCAACTTCATTAGGGAGCTTTATTGCCGGAGCCCCTAGGTGTTTGCAGACCTGACATTGGCAGTGACTGAGTGGGCCTTTCAGTGACACATTCATAAAACCTCATAAATCGTCTCTGTGCAACGTCGCATGCACATTTTTATTTTCCTCAATAAATATACACATTCTTATTTCCTAACAGCTCCAGCATTGGCTGAATGCCCAGCCAAGGGGTACACTTACTGTGCTTTTGACCAGGATGCATCACAGACAGGAATGGGGACCACTTTGTCTATCTGGGACTCATGACAGTTTTGGGGGATCTGAGATAATGGTGGCCTGATTTGGATGCAACACTAGGGGTCATCTTGTCCAGATACAAATTACACCTTTCCTTGAAAGCCATTCACCTTTAACTTGCTCATTTATTCCATCCAAACTCGTTTGCTGAAGTTTTAGGCAAGAGTTACTGTTAAGCCTGTTTTTTGGACTTGAAAATTGAGACTTAGAAAAATTAAGTGATGTTCAAGGTATGGCCTGGGAATATGCATTTGAACACAACTCAGGTCATTCTGATGCATTTGGCTCCTAGTCACCTTAGGAGAGTGAAGTTATTTTGTGGTTATACTTGAATCTTGGGGCATAAGTCATGTTTTCCCCCTTGTAAAAAGAAAATCATCTTGGAAATAATAACTCTGAAGATGTGAGTATTGATTCTAAGGACACAATTTTTTTTACCCAGAGTCTTGGGGAAACTTAAAGTTCTAGTAACTTTGCAACTGACCCTCCAGAAAGGCTGGCTAAAGCTGGGCCATTCAGCCTATACCATACCAGTGCAAGCTATCACCTCTCCTGTCACCTGCCTCTTCTTTAAAAAGGATGACATTACCTTGCAAGGTGACACATCTTTACCCTTTATGGAGCTCTTCCATAAATACCATCAAATCCTCAAATCAGTCTCATGTAGTTTTCATCTAACAGTGGGGGGAGCAGAAGGTCAAGGTGAAGTTTCATTACCAGTAAGGGGCAGATACTGGATGGGGAAGAACACCAGCTCTCCAAGCTCAAGCAGAGCTTGTTTTCCACTGCACAACACTGACCAGACATGAGCTCATGACCATTTACCTAATATCAGGGGAGGCGAACTTCCTGTGAGCTACAGGGCTGCAGGAAGTATCTACTTGCTATGACATCTTCTGGCATATCAAGGAGGCAAGAAGAAGGGAGATGAGGACTGGGAGCAGGGATGGGAGGGTCTCTTGTTCTGCACTGCCCTAGTCTGTGTTATCAGGTAATACTAATTGGGTGTCATGTTGAAAGGGATGAAATATGAAAAAAGGGAGAAGCTTTTTTTCCTAAGGCTTTTAAAGCTAAAGTTTGGGAAAGGTGGAAGAGAGGGAGGTATAGAGCTCTCAACTTTGCTTTGACTTGGTGTTTTGAGAGGTCCATTATGAAGGAGCCATCAATGGTCTATGGTGGTCACAGAAGTTCCATGAGCTCTGACACAACAGCCTCTCTCTGGGTTCCCCCAAATCATGCCACTAGTGAGTGGGAATTGGGTAAGGTCTCTCCTCTGGGGGATGTCTACTGAGTTGTGTCTGAGCAGATGGTCATGGCTATCTCAGTGTTTATCTGAGAAGCATCCAGAACACAAAGGAAGATATTGAGATTATCCTGACTCTTCTGACCCAACCCTGGCACAACCATGAACTCTGGGCACTTCAGCCTGTTCTCTAAAGTCCTGAGTCTTCTCAATTCCTTTTAGCCTTGCTCCCTACTTCTTGCTTTGCCCTGCACTCATAGCACAGTGAGATGTAACCCCAGGCGTCCCTTGGCATCTCCTCTGCCACCTGTATGTCTGTATTTCTTCAACCCAGGGACTAAAGTGGCAGAGAAAGAAGTTTTGCATGGGATTAGCAACACAGACTTTCACTCCTCAAGGCTTTCCTGGCTACAGTGACTTTTAGTGCTCTACCTAATTGAAGAGACCAATCCTGAGCTCTTAATATGGCACCATTATCCTGGAGATCAGCCTGCTGGCAGGGTAATTACATTGAATTATTTTTATCATAGAAGGGGCAATGCTTTGTTCTCAGGAGAACAGACACTTTTCTGGGTATAGACTTGCCTTCTCTGCCTGCAATGCTTCTGCCAGGACTACCACAGATACACAGAGGACCCTGTTCACTGTCAGTATTCCATGGAGCATCACATCTGACCAAGGAACTCATGTGACAGCAGATGAAGGTCAGCAATGGGCTCATGCCCATTAAATTCACTGGCCTTTCAATGTTTTCAATATTTCCATAAGCCTAAAGCAGATCACTTGATAGAATTCTGGGATACATTTTTTTTTAAGACTTTAGGGCAAAAACTGGGTGGTAGCATTTCATAGGACTGGAGTAATGTCCTTCATAACACAGGGCATAGATTAAATCAGTGATGGTTTTTGCTATAGCCAGGTTTAATAGGTCTGGGAATAAACTCCTCTTACTATTACTCCAAAGATCTGGGTGCAAAATTTTTGCATCTTCCCTCTATGAGTTTAAGCTTTCCTGATTTAGAAAATTTAGATTTGAAGAGAGAAATACTCCCACCGAGGAGCATGGTAATGGGACAATTAGATCGAGTTGAGGCTGCCCCCTGCCCTGTTTGAACTCCACATGCTCCTAGTGAACCAACAAAGAAGAGAATTACTCTACTGGCTGGGGTGACTGATTCTGATTACCAAGGAGAAACTGGGTTGTCACCATACAATGTGGGGAAAGTGAAGTATGTCTGGAATATAGGACATCCCTGGGGGTACCTCTTAGTACTCGCCTGTCCTGTAATAATAGTTGAAAAACTCCCACAACCCAATACAGGCAAGACTGCTAATAGCCTAGATCCCTCAGCATGAAGCTTTGGGTCATCCCTTCAGGTAAGAAACAATGATGAGCCAGGCTACTAGGTCATGGAAAAGGGAGGTATAGAATCAATTAGACACATCTTCAGCAAATAGCCCTCCCTGCCTGCTTGGGCATATAGCACTGAACCTCTTGTTGGGAGCCCCAAGCATGGTGATGAATATAGAGTGATGGTGATGATGGATTCCAGGCGTGGTGAAGGCTGAAGAGAATGAATTCTCTCTGGTGAAGGGCATTAATGGTAGACAACCCAGGAAGTTGACCTGACGTTTTGCAGATCTGGTGTCCCAAGGCCAGAGGCTCCTCTCTGACGCAGGCGTACTCCAGTTGCGACAGGGTTTTAGAGGCTTGTTAGACTGGTTCTCCACCAAAGTAGAGTACAGGATGTCACACACTGGCACCAGGCTATGTGGTCTAGAGACAGATTTGGAGGCAAGCCTTGGGCTATGATGAGGGAACTGGAGTGATAGCTCAATCTATCCTTCTCTACTAGTCTCTTCTTAGAAGATATTATTGAAAACACACACATATTTGACATAATGTTGCATATAATATTTTGTATCCTGAATCTTTTCACTTAACTTTATAGTTCAGCTTTTCTGTGAGTCTTTAAACCTTCTTCAAAAGTGTGGATTTTAATGATTGGATAGTAGTACCATAATTTAATGAAACAAACTCTTTGCCCTCATTTGTGTAGTCTTATTCTTGTTTCAGATTTATTAACTAGTAATTAGGTTATTATCAGATTTTTTTTATTACAAGATGTTTTGTATCTTAAAATAGATATGGGAGGTATTTTATATTTCTACAATTGTCAAAGTGATGGATTTCCATTAATTTTCTAATATGTTATTATTGCAATTTTGAGAAAAATATATATTTATTTTATATTAAGACTTACTTGCTTTTCAGATTAATACAATGCATTTTTAGTTGACTGAATTAGTGTTTTAGGTGGGCAGTTATATTATGAGCAAGTATTTACAACTTTGTTCTGTCTTTTCTAATAGTTATATTGCAGTTTTTTCTTGCTTTATTGCATTGACTAGAATTTCCAGAGCAATTATTAATGGTTATATTGTAGAGAACATTCTTGTCTTTCTCCTATTTTTAATAGCAATGCCACTTATATATGACTGCTAAGTATAAAATTACTCTCATTTTTGAGATAGACATTCTAATCATTAGGTTTGGAGCTTCCTATTCTTTATGTTTTATAATTTTTTAAAGTAATGGACAGCAAATTTGCTAATGACTTCTTAATATTTATCAAGATGATTGCATTTTGATTTACCTGATATATGTATTTGCTACATACTTTCTAATATTAAATAATCTTTATTACTGGTTATAAATAGTCATGTTTCTAATTGTCAATGAACTAAAATGAACTAATAGTGTGGTTTTAGAATTTTTACAATAATCTTTAAGGAAGATTCGTTTTATAGTTCTTTTATTAATATAGTGCATGCATACCAGTGTAAAAGAAATGCAAAAAAAGTAAATTAGACTGTTAGCAGTGGTCTCCTCTGTGTACAGTAATAGAATAATGGGCTTATTTATTATTTTTACCTAAAATTTAATATATTTTATATGATAAAGTTGAGTATTGTATCAGTTATCTACTGCTGTGCAACAAATCACACCAAAACTTAATGGCTAAAATAGTAACCATTTTATCTGCTTATGGTTTTGAGAGTCAGTCATTTGGGCTGGGCTCAGCAGGATGTTTCTTCTGCTAATCTTGCACGGGGTCACACATTCTACTGCAGTCAGCTGATGGATCAGCTGGGTGCTGGTTGATTTAGATGACCCCAGATGGGGCAGCTTATTTCTGTTCCCTGACATATCATTCTACTTGATCAAAGAAGCAGCAAAATTGTATTGCAAAGGGGGATGAATACAAAGATGAAGAACTGCTCCAGATAACTTTGCACAAACTACATTACAATTAAAATAAAAAAGACATTATAAAAAGAAAAAAATTAAGGTTAATAAGCAGTACTGATAAAGATATAGCAAACTAGCCTCCTTTATACATGGTTGATAGGTCTATTAAAAGTATAATTAAAAAATGATTTTGCAATGCACTTAATGAGTGGTAAAGTGTTAATAGATTTTGACCTGATTTTCTATGTCTTGAAATTTGTTGCAAGCAAATAACCAGAATTCCAAGAAAATTATATACAGTGATTTTTGTGTATAGCAGTATTTATAAGTGAAATACTAAACACAATCTAAATGTCAAATATTAGAGAAATTAATGACAGTGGACAGCATATTTATATGATGTAATATGATACATTCATTAAAATTATTTTCAAAGTGGGGAACAAAGGGAGGCCCAAACTTTACTTGTGCTATGACCACTTGTATATTTAATCCTGAATTGTACCTCACATCTTTAAAAAAAATGATAATAATTTTGGGCATGCATGGACAAAAAGTTTTAAAAAATAGTTTTTTCAGTTATAATTGTAGTTTTGAAAGGTGGTTGTATTCATATATATATTAATGCAATAAACTTTTCTTAATATGAATACTATCAACATATATATATATATATATATATATATAGAGAGAGAGAGAGAGAGAGAGAGAGACATATGCAGAAAAAGACTGAAAAGACATATATGAGCACAGTAATGGTGATTATTTCTAGATGGTGATTGGGTTACTAGGCTCTTTATATTATTATGATTACTAGAGTCACAGGTGTCAGCTAGGGGCCATTTTGTCACTTATGAACTATATAGCATTGACTTTAACTGCCCCCCTGTGACATCTTCCCCATGAGTTCTGTGACTCCTTGAGGTCTTTCATTCTCA
This sequence comes from Carlito syrichta, assembly GCF_000164805.1. Lineage (NCBI taxonomy): Eukaryota > Metazoa > Chordata > Mammalia > Primates > Tarsiidae > Carlito > Carlito syrichta. The sequence continues at coordinate 186,573 of NW_007246012.1, forward strand.
TTATAACCTCTGATAGTAACTACCTGTCTTAGAATTCCATTGTTCTGTCCTGTCTTTTGTGGTTTTTCTTATACAGTAAGTCCCCTACATAGGAATGAGCTCCATTCTGAGAGTGCATTTGCAAGTCCAATTTGTTAATAAGACCAACAAAGTTAGCTTAGTTACCCAACTAATGCAATCTGCTATATAGCGCTACACTGAAATAGGTTTATAATACTTTTCACACAAATAATACATAAAAACAAACAAAAAATATATTTTTCACCTTAAAGTACAATACCTTGAAAAATACAGTAGTACAGCACAGTACAAAAGCTGGCATAAGTGGCTGGCATAGAGTGAACAGGCAAGAAGAGTAATTGACTGGAGGAGGTAGGAGTGGGAGATGGTAGAACTGAAGGATCATCAGCAATAAGGGACAGAGGGCCAGCTGTAATTTCACTCATGACTGACGTTGATGGCACAAGTTTTGGTTCCTTGCTGGATTCAATTCTATCCACCATCTTGAAAAAACAGTTCAGTGATGTCTGGGTAGTAGCTCTTTTTTTCTCATTTTGGATGACACGGTGGCACTGGATTGCATTTTGAATGTCTGCTGTAACCTTCATGTACTGGTCTACTTTCTGGTCCTATGCCTCAAAAACTAACAGTGCCTCCTCCAATACAGAAAATTCCCAGCCGGGCTCGGTGGCTCAGCCTGTAATCCCGTGCCTTGGGAGGCTGAGGTGAGTGAATTGCCTGAGCCCGCAGGTTTGAGACCTGTCTGGGCAACTTGGTGAGACCTCATCTCTACAATAAATAAAAAAATTTGCCGGGAGTGGTAGCGTGCACCTGTAGTTCCAGCTACTTGGAAGGCTGAGGTGGAAGGATTGCCAGAGCCCAGCAGGTTGAGGTTGCGATGGCCAGGAGCGGCCACTGCACGCCAGTCTGGGCGACCGAGTGAGACTCCAACTCAAAAAAAAAAAAAGAAAGAAAGAAAACTCCCTTGCCATTTCCTCCCTTGTGAATCTCTTCAGTTCTTTAGTTACTTCTTCCTCCTGTCTTTCTTTGTCCTTTCTCTGGGCTCCAATTTCATCGGGTCTTCATTAGTAAGCTCCTTGTGTTGTACAGCAAGTTCAGTGAAGTAGTTCTTTTGCAGTTCTAGCTCCAGTTTCTCCCTGAGGGTCACTAAGTTGCCGAAGACCTATTTAGACTCCTCATCCACCTTCTCAAATCTATGAAAATTATGAACTGGGGGCAAAGGTTCTTCCAAACACCATTCATGGTGACATCCATAACCTCTTGCCAAGTCAATGTTTCTTATGGCCTTGTAGATGTTATAGTCCTTCCAAAGATTATCACAAGATTGTTCCTAATTGTCACTTACCTTTACTGCCTGATGAAAAGTGTTATGTGAATGATGTTCTTTGAAAGTTGCTATAACTCCCTCGTCTGCAGTTTGGATGAGAGATGTAGTATTCAGGGAAGATGCACTACTTTGTCGTTGGGATGAAAGTGGTCAGTGAATGGGGGATGATCTGGAACACTGTTGAGCAACAAAAGAATGTTGAATGTGATGTGCTTATTCAAGGAATATTTCTCTACCTCCAGGATAAAGTGGAAAAACCAGTCCTGGAAAAGGACCTGTGTAACCCAGGCTTTGGGGTTACTCTCTCACACAATAGGAAGAGAGCCTTTAACTATGTTTTAAAGGGTTCTTGCATTCTCAAAATGATAATCTAAGAGATGCTTCAGCTTCATATCACCAGAAGCATTGCCACCAAACAACAGAGTTAGCCTATCCTTTGCTGCTATATAGCCTGGCATCAACTTTTCCTCCTTACTGATATAACTTCGGTCTGGCATCCTCTTCTGGGACAGTCATGTCTCACACACATTGAAAACCTGCTTGGGTAAATATGCACCTTCATCAATAATTTCTTGAAATATTCTTGCAATTCTTGGGCATCTATCATTTCTGCTCTCGCTGCCTAGTCACTTTCTTTTATATTACGAAGGTTGGCTCTAGCCTTGAACCAATGAAACAAACCTGGACTGGCATTAAAAGATGTGTCCTCTGATTTTTTGCCATGTTTTTACTTCAAGTCTTCATGAAGGCTTTTAACTTTCTCTTGAATCTGCATTAAGCTAAGGAAGACTCAACCCTGATGCTAATACTGCATATACACATTAAAAAGTTTATCTCTTCCATCACTTTTCCATGCTTCTTCAATGTTATTGTTGACATCATCAGCACAACAGACTTCACATGTTCCATGATCTTGTCTTTGTTCTTTAGAATTGTGCTGATGGTTGAATGACTCATATTATAAAAATGAGCAATGTCTACCATCTTACCATTTTTTCTCCTTGCTCTGCTCCCTCAATTATTTTCACTTTTTTTTCCATTACGACTTGGTGTTTCTTAGCAGTACCAGCTACATCACTGTTGCTTTTATACTTGCTTTCAGACATCCTGGGCTTGAAATAAAGATATGGTACTATTGTACGCTATAGAGTACTGTACAGTAAAGTGCACAAAAGCATAATCACTTGTAGAGGATACATACATGTGACAACATATGCCAGACAAGTGAACTAACAAATGATTGGACTTGTGATGCACGTTTGTATCTTTGAAAGTTTGCAACTTGAAGGTTTGTATTTAGGGGACTTTCTGTATCTCTGTCTTGCCATCTTGGCTGTTGCATGGACAGTAGTTTCTTCTTCTTTATTTCTGCCTCCAATTCTCCTCCAGACCACCTGGAAGATGAATCTGTTGCATGTGCTATACTTTGACTAAAGATATATAGATCAAGAGATGAGTTATTGTCATGTACCATTTCGAAGACAAACAAGTCCCATATTAGATCAGAGATCATTAAAGATTTTATTTTTTGTTGTCATGGACTGTATTGGAATTCATGTGAAAACTATAGATCCCTTCCAAATATGATATTTTTAAATACATGCAATAAAATACACAGGATTACAAAGGAAATTATGTCGAAATAAAGTTATCAAATATTTAAGAAAAAAATTGATGATATAGTGTTATGCTTTTTCATTAATAATGCATTAAATAATAGTATATAGGTGTTAGCCAGAAAATGAGTTTAGTATCAAGGTAATGATAACGATAAATGATATTTTGAGATATAAACAACAACTGTAACATAATATGAAAATGTTTGTGATTTCTATCAGTTACAAAGCCACAAAAGTTATCAGTACTATTGTGATGGGTTGTGTATATTTATAGTCGGAAAAAAGACTTATTTTTTTGTTAGAGGTTGGGAAAATAAGCTGTAATTCTTGCCCCCCCCCAAATCCACCCACACGGGTCAAGGACTCCCTGAATTCTATCTGGATCACTTGGGATTCACAGGCCCTGGATTAAGAACCTGTTAGACATTCCTGTTCTTCAGTGTCCACCTGACTCTTGCACTGCTAAGCATTCCACATGGATAACACTATGCCATGTTAAGCCCCGTTCTCTTTCCATATTACTTTTATTTCTCTCCCTTTCTTTCTTCCCTCCTTGTTGTGAGAAACTTGGAAATCTTTTCTCTTTGTTTCTTTGGGTGATTCTGCAATATCTCCTAATTTTCCTAATTTTAAAGTTAACTCCTGTCTTATCTTTAAATGTCCACAACCCATCAGAGTGTTTTCAGTTGAAAGAACTGGTCATCCACTCTTTTTATAATTATGATAGCCACCGTTCACAGAGTATTTTCCATGTGTGAGCACTGTTCTGAAGAGGCCCTTATTTCTGTTTATTTTCACAGGGGCCAAAGCTTGCCCAAAGTCATGCAGCCAGCAGAATATAGAGTCAGCTCTTAGACGCTGTACTAGGCTGCTTTCCATTAGTAGCACCCAGAAAAAAATTGAAATGGAACTATTTGAGTCTTTTGTTTCATAGGATTGAGCATCTTTAGAAGGTAATTATGTTAAAACAGCATTTTGTTTCCTCTGGTGATATACTTCTAAATCTTCCACAATAATGATGGTTTTCAATGTTTTGGTTCCAGATCTTCTGGGAATCCCTAGGAGAATGCTACTGCCTAGGATTAGAGAAGACTGGATCAAAAGACTCCAGGAACAACAGAGAAGACATGCCTGGCATTTCCTGGGTCCAGTATGTTCTGAGGCCTGGCTGGAGCCTGCACTTTGGGTTCTGTAGGATCCCCATCTCCACAGCCTTCTATCATAGACCTCTCTAGGCTTACACTCTAGTTAGTCAGCTTTTGCTACTTGTAACCAAAAGTACTTAACAAAGATATAATTGACATGCATCACTTTTAAGACCAGCAAGAGAACACATGTTATTAGCAAGCATTACCATTTGTGGGAAAGGACTTATCATTCTTTCTTGCCCTTTTCCCAGGATTGGGCCATTCTAGTGATAGAAGTGATGAGAATGGGTGGTGAAAGTGACTTTGGAGAGGAAGGTACAATAAGGTGACTGCTACAATTGTCACCTCTTCTATGTCTAAGATTACCCAAGGAGAACACATATCCTTCTCTCTGTTTCTACTGTAGTCAGATTAATGCATACCTCCTAGCTCAGCCACTCTTCTGGGGGCAAATAGCCATTTGAGTATGTAAAAGTTTATGTGCTGAATTTGTCTTTCTGTTTTTCCATCCTACTGGAGTATATCCTCCTGCAAAGTAGGGAGCTTTTTTGTATCTCCTGAAACTAAATGCCCAGGAAAAGATCAAATGCTTGACAGCTACCATGATGCTATTGATACTTGTGAATAATGATGCTGGTAAGTAAGGTGCCTCCCATCTTGATTTGCATTTTTAAGCCAGCCCCTTATCTCTACCACCAAAAATGCTGGCCCATAAAGTAAATTTCCTGTACTCTATTAGTGTTGTAAGCAATTGTCTCAGATCTTTTGTTGTAAACCTGGTCTTATCTGAATTCTTCTAGGCTTTAAGCTTGTGTTTAGTCTTGGCATGAAGTACTTTCTTTCCCCTAAGGAGTCTGGCTTCATCTCATTTATCTTTGGACTAACTTGGGAAAGGATCATAGACAGCCTTTAGAATCTCAACCTCAGGCTCTAGCTTGCCAGCAGACACTCCAATATGGAATGCCAAACTTGAGTGTATTTGTGGTAGAAGTGGGTAATATGAACCAGGTGACATAGATAATTGTTCTGGTCAGTTATTTCATTTTCAAGTCAAAGAAACCCAACTCAAACTAGTTTAAGCAAAACAGGTAACACTTTGGCTTGAATAACTGAAACTATGGGCATGGCTGAATCGAGGTTGTTCAACAATTTTGCAATGGTTTCCCTTTCTTTTTTCCTTCTAATTTTCTGCCTTCTGTGCATATTTCATTTTAAATAAGCTCTATTTTTTTTCTGACAACAATAAGTAATCTTTAGCAGTTTTTGACTTACCCAGTCCACCTTTGTTATCCTAGTGAGAGAAAAAAAATCCATATTTCCAAGTACCTGCAAAACAGATACTTGGTGAATCATGATACTGGTAAAGGTACCTCCCATCTTGAATTGCATTTTTAGGTCAGCCCCTTAAGTCAACCACTTCACTTGTGTCTTGGGCTCAAATTTTGGACAAATGATGGAACCACATGGGATGGGAAAAGGGAAGGAAAGAAGTGTGTTGGAAGATCAGAAAATAGATAATTCATGTAGTGGGAATGACCAGAAGGATAATTGTGAGGAGAAGATGGGCAAGGAAATGATGTGGGTGGGAGTAACAATAGTATTGCTATGAATTTGATCATGGAAGTGGCGATGCTGGTTATGGCAGTGGTGAGGTACTGGTGATTGTGAGAGACACTCCTTGCTCCAGATCCTACTAATTTCAAGATAATAATGGAGGATGGCATATTCAACCCAACTTGTAGAGACATATGATTTCCTGTGGTTCTTGTCTTTAAGGACAGAAGGGGTTGCACATTTGTCCTAAAAAAAAATTCAAGCATTCCTGAGTCAGCAAGCTCCCATGTTTGTGGAAGCAGATCACGTGGTAATATACCTATGAATGTTAGCAGAAAAACAGAGCAAAACAAGCCTCTACCACCAGGATGGCAGGAAGTGTGGTCAGCTTTCTCTGAGCACCAAGGGAGGTGAAGCCAAGATGAGAGGTCACTGGTTTTTACTAATGAAGAGTCACAGAAACTGCTGATTTAAAGAATAATAATAAAAAAGCACCCTGGGGGACATTTTATTGCACTTAGAAAATGTCCAATTTCATCCTTCATATAAAAAAGTTAAAAAAAGAGAAACATTTTGATTTTCATAAAAGCCAGTAGATTAATACAGAAAGAAAGCATTCCCAGCCAAGAACTAAGCCACAGTTGTGTTCATGTGTATGCCTGAGCTAACTGCTCCGGCCTCATGTGAGCGTCTGCATTTGGCATGCAGATCCCTTGTTCTGTAAAATCTATTTCAGGAACACTTTGAAAAGGCTGCCCATTGATGGCTGCCTCATTTGGGATTTATTATAATATCATTAGAAGGGGTTATATCACTTGGTATAATGTCAGACACATTGTAGCCTGTGGTTTTATGATGTGGACAAATATCACACTCAGGAATAAGATGACTCTGAACAAATCAGTTCCATCTGGGTCCTACTGTAAATAGAGCTTTTCCATTTTGCTGTGGAGGATGGATGCTCATCCTCATCCAGTGCCCTGACCTTCCATTATGTAGGGTCTTTCTTTTCTAGAGTTCCTTCCTCTCCATTCCCTGGAGCCCAGCAGAGATGGGAGAAAGGAGAGAGGAGAGAGGAGAGAGGAGAGAGAGAATTCTGTACGACTCCAAAACCTAAAAGAAGGAGGGAAGGTGTTTGTTAAGCTCAGGTAAAATAGGACAAAAAAGGAGATCTGCTTTTACTAAGTACTTGCCACGTGGCTGAATCTGTGTTTGATATTTCACCAGTATCACCTAACTTCATACTTAAAATGAACCTATAGTGTAAGTAGATAGCATGTAGCTATTTCACAAAGAAAGACTGAGATGATGTGAGTAAACATAAAATCTTGATTCAAGTCTGTAAACTAATAAGTGGGGACTGTGTTTCAAAGTTTATCTGAAGTTCATTCCAAAGTCTGTGTGTGTTCGCTTGTGGTACTATGCTATCTCTCAATGTCTGTATGCCCATGAATAAGCTAGTCACAGGAGGTGAACCAACAAGAAGTGTAGATACAGGTGTGTTTAGTTAAAAATGGGATCATTTTAAAAGCAAATAGGAGCATGATATAACCATTTTGCAGAACTATTTGGCAGGTCTTAATAACATTAAGTGTTTGCCTAATCTATGACCTAGCAATGCCATCCTCAAGAGAAATGAGTATATATGTCCACACAAAGACTTGTATAAAAATGTTCACTGCAGCTTTTTCTTAATAGCCACAAACTGAAAAAAACCTAAATGCTCATCAGCAGAAAAATAGATAAACAAATTGTGGTATGTGCCTATAAATAGAATACTACACAGCAATAAAAAATAGTAAATTAATGATATTTACCACAGCATGGATGGATTGTAAAAATATCTATTGACCTAAAGAAGATAGATAAAAAGAAGAACATTATGTATGATTCCAGTTTATATGAATTTCACGAATGAGGAAAATTAAACAAAGGTGAAAGAAATCACATAATGTTTATCTCGGATTTAGGAGGTATATATTGCCCAGTAAGGAGTAGGAGAAAACATCCTGAGGTTAGGTACTGGGTAGTTATTTACACACAAATAAAAATTGATTGAGGAATATATTTAATATTTTACTGTTTATAGACTCAATGAAAAGTAGAAAATAATAAAGAAGTATTAAAATAATTTAATAAAGAAGATAGGAGGAAGTGCCCAAACTTGTCAATCTTAACTTGGCTTTTTAACTGGCTATTTGGCAAATTTTGACTCTACTCATAAAAAAGGCAGTATGGAAATGTGGAATGATACATGTTATGCCATAATATTAGATTTGGATGCCCAGAAAGAATAAAATAAAAGGTTGACTGATTTATTTCATGTATTTTAAAATCTATAGAGACAATGAACTGTCACTCTTTCCTTGATAAATTGTTAGTGCATTTTCCACATGCCCCTGTCTGTTTCCTTTCGCCTTTATTCCTTCTCCTCTAGTTGTTATCACTAGTACATTGTATTACACAGAGTATAATAGGTCAGGGAATTTTAGGTTAAAAGAAAGAAAAGAAAAGCTGACCACTTTTATTTGACATTAAAATATAATGAAGCATTTTGCATGACATTTATTTTATTATTTTCAGAAAGATTTTGTAGACCAACTCACAAATTGGCATGACAACCTGTTTATTTCTGCCAAATGAGAGTGTTAATTTATTTGAACAGATATGTGTCAAATTCACTTAAACAAAGCCAGGATGTTAACATGAATGCATACTTTCAAGGAATACAAACTTGATTTTATTCCCATCCCTCTCAGGAGAGCACCTATATAATGGGATGGGTTTCTATGGTTTTTTTTTCACGGATGATATTTATTTCCATGGGCTCAGTGATGACTAAGGGAACGATTCTCAAGTAAGTTGAGGCTGTGTGGACAGACACTACGAGAAGTTTAGATAATTCATCTCATTGTCTTTTATTTTATTTACTTATTTTATTTATTTATTTATTCATTTATTTATTTATTTATTTATTTAATGGAGATAAGGACTTGCTGTGTTGCCCAGGTTGGTCTTGAATTACTGGCTTGAAATGATCCTCCTGCATTGGCCTCCCAAAGTGCTAGGATTAAAGCTGCATCTACATTGTCTTGTGTCATGCGGCAGTTGTTCTTTCCCTGCTTTTCTTGGTGTGCCCGCCCTGGGGTTATTTGGGCCAGAGATTCTGCTGCCCTAAATCTCCAAGTACTTTCTCTTCACTTTGGTGGCTTGAGTATGTTTTCCAAAGGCTGCTTTTGGCCTCCCTACTCTTCTATGTGGATGGAGTTAATGACCCCAGTGTTTAGCTAAAGTCATCTTCTCACTTTGCAGTAATGGCTGTTCTGTTTTTGTTTTTGTTTTTTTTTTATTTGATCACTCTATCGCCCAGACTGGAGTGCAGTGGCCGCTCCCTGCCACTGCAGCCTCGACCTGCTGGACTCCGGCGATCCTTCCGCCTCAGCCTTCCAAGTAACTGGAACTACAGGCGCGCGACCATGCCCGGCTAATTTTTTGATTTTATTGTAGAGATGAAGTCTCGCCTGCCCAGGCAGGTCTCGAACCCGTGGGCTCAGGCAATCCACTCACCTCAGCCTCCCAAAGGCGCGGGATTACAGGCTGAGCCACCGAGCCCGGCTGTAATGGCTGTTCTGAATAGGCAATGGGAGAGTGGTGAATCGGGCAGGGGAGTGGAAAGTAATAGCTTGGTGGTGGAAATACAGATAACTCTTGGATTAAACTCAGTGCTCGGTTCCCTTTCCCCACGAAGCATGACAAGTTCTTCACTTCTGTAGCTGAAGTAAAAGTGAGAGCACAGTTTGTAATATCACTGGTAGAGCACAAGTTGTCTGGGCTGGCACAAAACAGTGGACAGAAGAGCCAAATGCTGATCTCAGTGACACATGCTTGATTCCCAGTGCAAAGTTTGGCCTGGTAATAGGAACTTGGTCACAATTACTCACGCAGGCTCATGGTTATCTGGACTAGGACTCACACCCTCCCTGTCTGTGGCAGGCAGTCATGTGCTGCTGAAAGATGTGCAATTCATAAAATCTTTCTCTGCATCTAAGTCTGTGATTGCTATTAGTCTGCAAAACATGAGGATAACGGGACCAATTTTATTTCTTAATTTGAGGTCTCAGACTTTAATTTCACCCTGTTCCTTATAAAATAGTTGTTTTCTCAGCTACATTGGGACATTTAAAATTTTAATCTGCTGAGTTTTAAACAATGTCTAAATGTTTTAATGATTTATTTTCCATGTATTCTGGTCATTATTGGCTTGCTTAGTAAATTCCAGAAATATTTACTGAGCACCTACTATGTGCCAGTCATAGTTTTAGGCAATGAAGACAAAGAAGAAAAAAGGATGGGAAATTTCCCATTAATACAGGGCTTACATTTGAGGGTGGAGGGAGACAAGCAATAAGGGAATAAACAAATACACAATGCCTGGTGATGAGACGTACTATTAGTGAGAAATAAGGCAAGGTCAGGGAGTGTGATTGCAGTTAAAGATCAGGAAGGACTTTTAACCAGGAGGTATTGGAGCAGGGACCTGAATGAAGTGAGGGAGAAGGCCATGGGGCTACCTGAAAGAAGAGTTGTGGTGTCAGGAATAAACATCTTGGCCTATCTTCATAGAGAGAGATGCAGGAATGAGTCATGGTGTATGATTCAGAGAGCAGGAGAAATCTTTAGTCTCTGGACTCCTTGATCAACGGAGATCCTTGCTAAGTCCTGGGAATCCCATGGGCTAATATTTCCACGGTCATCTTGAGCTCTGAGGTTCAGTTAGGTAAATACAGCTTTTGATCTATGCCATATTAACCCAGATGGGGTCAGCTTCTTCCTTGATTGACTATTGCCACACATAGAAACAATAATCCACAATAATTAGCGATACCTCTGCAGCATGTGTACCAAGATGGCACCTACATTCGAGTATAACAGCTGCCTTAGAGTCAACATTCGTGACCTCCTTGTTCAAAACGTCTTTGGGTCCCAAGACCTCTGGAAGAAGCCTTCCTGGCATGCTTCCCAGACAGCACAACTCCTGCTTTCTGGTATCCTGATGGCTGTTTCATATCATTTCCCTCTCTCGTTCTCATCTACTCTTTCAGAGATTTCTCTTGGAACCTCCAAATTCCTCTAGTTTTATTGTGCAGGAATGTTTGGCTTTCCCCAGGTTCAACTCCATCTTTTGTCAATATTTATATATCCAAACTTATCAACGTGCTCAGCAGCACATGAGTCTTTTATTAAACAGCATACCATGTCTTCTTTAGAAGGTTGTAGTGACTAGAGAGAGAAAAATGCCAATAATAAAGCACCATATGGATAGATCTTGTGCAGATGCTGAGGTGATCTATTCTGTTGGGTTTGTCTAGTGGTTGAATCTTGGGTTACATCCTTGAGAAGGGAAAGGAATGGTTGTCTGGATAAGAATCATATAAAAAGAAATAGACCTTATAAAAGGAAATGGGAAAATAGAATGTAGGCTTTAAGTTAGGGAGATTTTCTCTTCGGACTTTGTTCTCTTGAGCTCAAATATTCAGAATGTGTTCAAGGACTTCCAGAAATAGAGGCTTATGTTTCATTTGGGAATGCAGCCCCATGACTATAGGAGTTGATAGCCTGGAGAGACTTGTAGGAGAAGTTGGCATGCACAGCAGAAGAACCACAGCTAGTGGTTAGCATTCAGTGACACTATGTGACAATTCTTTTGTTCCTGGTAATGTTTGGTAAAGATACAATCCCTAAGAAAAACAATGTATCCATCAGCATTCTGTAGGCACAGTTTTTGACCTAGTGGTTCCACTTCTAGAAATGTGACCAAAAGATATACTTTTATAAGGCAATACAAGGATTGTTTGTGATTACAGATCACTGGAAACAATCTCAATGTACATAACTGGGAGCTGGTTAAATTTTTTAAAAATTATATTTTGATAGATGCTTATAACTGTCACCATTGAAAAGAATGAAGACCTTGTTCATGGACTGATATGGAATGATATCCATGATATGTTGCCCAGTGAAAAAGACAGTAAATAAATATATACAGTAGGCTTTTCGACTCAGTCTTGAAAAACTGTTTCCATGTGGAAGTTTTGTGTGAATTAGTGTTAAATCAAGCGGTATGTCACCTGCTTGGCACTGTTTCTCCTAACCTGGGTGTTCTGGTTCCCTGGGAACTTTTATGCAGGTGTCTGCTACGGCTCCTGAAGCATAGTAGGTCTCCATCTCAGTTTGAGCTCCTCCAGGGACAGAGTCTGTCATGTCACTTTCCCCTTGTTGAGCAACTGTAATTCTCAGAAACAGCTTTCTTATTTTGAGCTACTTTGCCTCTTGTACACTCCTATGGGGAGCTCTGGCAAGGCTCTGAGTAAGGGTCATTCATGTTGTGTCCAGGTCCTTGCTGAGTTGTGTGATTCTCAAACAGATATCCTTCAAGATTCTCAGTAGTTCCAACATTGGCTTTAAAGCTTAGAGAACCTTCCTCATTTTTGAGCTAGGCTTTGCTCTTAGCACACAGTTAGTTAGCCAGGGTGCTGCTGCCAATGCTTCCCAAGATCATCGGAAGCTACCTCGCTCCCCATGTAGTGAGCTCTTCATTGCTGTGGTGTTCTTGTCCTCCTACTGTCATTCTGGCAAGTTATGGGGATAGAGCTTTAAAAAAGGCTTATCCAACTCTTTCTGAGTTTGAGGCTGTTGGCCGTCTCAACTCAGCGGGTGTATTTTAATTGTTACTGTTTTGTGTCTGTGCCCTTAGGTGATTTCTTTCCACAAAGGGCAAGCATAAGGAAGTCAAATAAATAAGTACTAATGAATGGAGAAGCAAGGCCCAGAGAGGTTAGTTGTGTTTCTGGGATTGCAAGGCTGTGAGAGGGGAGCTGGGCTGCCTGCTACTTCCTCTGTGCTCTGACCACTTTGCAATTTCACTGACCCAAAGATGTCTACTTAGTAGCAAAAATATAAATGGAAGTAACTTTTTCAGCAACTTACTGGGTCATTTCCCACTTAGGAATATTGATTTTTTTCTCCTCAGCCTGGAACAGAGAAAAATGGATGAGTCTCTCTGGGTTTGAGCACCAAGTAGGTGGGTATGGTCCCAATTTGAGTGTATGCTGGTGATTCTGTAACCTGGTAGTGGTCCACATCTCTCTGGGATAGACTATGTAAAAAGCTCCTAGACACCATAGAAACCTGGTCTGGGTTATACATGGGAGGAGGGAGGTATATGGCGTACATTCTTCTGTTCTAATCACACCACTTACTTTAATGAGATACAAAATTGTGCCAGTTTCACAATTATGATATGTATCAGGGTTTAATTATATGTACAGGATGGCATGTTCAATTGAGTCTAAGAAAATGGGACAGAGATTTTCAAAGAACCTTCTAGAGATTTAGGCACATGGACCTGATGGAGAATCAATTCATACCATATGCCAGCATCTCCTGGCTTTCAAAACAAGAAGGAGACACTGGAACCCCATGACTAGAGAGCTAAGAAGACTGAGTAAGTAAAAACAAACATGATAAAAATATAGTGGCTTTTGATAGCCCATGCAAACATGTCTGGCTTCAATTTGCAGGGATTTTCTTATTTGTTAAATGACAAAAAAAAAAAAAAAAAACTAATAAAAATTCTGTGGCTGAAAGTCTTTCAAAAAGTACCAGAAAAGCAAGTTCAGAGTTATGGCTGTATTTGTTACTAATTATGGGCAAAACATGGGAAAAACATTGACCCCTGTGACTTGGATCTGGTCATGCTGATGAAACCCTTGGGATCTCCCAGCACATCTCTTTCTGATGCCTGTGGACATTGGAAGGAGAGGAAAGGAGGGAGAGCTCCATGCCGGGCCCCTGTTTTGTTGTAGGAATGGGTTTGTGAGGGGCACTGATGGCATCCAAAATCCAATTCAAGATATTTCTCCAGTAGGCCAAAGCATATTATGAAAGAGGTATTTGTGGGAAGAAGGAAGCGAAGAAGGAGAGAAAGAAATTTGAACTGTCTACCATGGCCTTCCTTTGTCCTAGGTGTTGTGCAAACCTCTGAGATGCAGAGAGACAGCTGATTTCAGGGATGCCTTTTTTCCACCCAGAACTACTTGATGACTCCCAGGAAAGTCTGTGGAACCCAGATCTTGGTAGGGTGCTGGCTACCCTCTGTTTATGTTCTGATAAATACACTGACTCTAAGGAGACCTCCTGTTGAGATATTACCCAGACCTGGCACCAAGTTATTTTCCATCCATTTGTCCATTCATTTATTCATCCTTCCCATGAACTTCTGATATGCACCTGTTCACGCACCAAGGCCCCTGGAATATAGAATTAATAAGACCTAATTCTGACCCCTGGACCTTGCAGCCCAGTGAGGAAGGCACACAAGATAATATAGGAGATCTGTGATGGGTCCTATCCCAGCAGAGGTTTCCCAGAGGCAGCCACTGTAGCAAAGGCAGCCTTGAGTGGAAATGATTTTGCAAAGGAGATGGTGGTGGAAGTATCAAGGGAATTTCACCAGGTGGTTATGTTACAGAGAGAGAGATTATTTCTGGTCAAGGGATTTGGGTGATAAAAGGCAAAGAACCAGCCAAGGTTCTGAGGGATCTGCAGACTCACCACCTAGAAACACGTTTGGAATGAAGTGTTATGATCATTCTATCTAACCCAATTCAGTGGATGTTCTTTGATTCACATCTAAGGCTCTGTCCAGGTGTCTGGTGTCCTCTACGATGAAAGAAGTGAATGGGAACTAATACTCAAGACTCAAGTTTTGTCCAGGAGAAGTTTCAAGCCTCGGGGAGGTAAAAGCATGCAGATAGATAGCCTGTCCAAGGCACGTGGTGGTTAGTGCATTAGAAAGGCACAAGGGGATAACTGTAGGAAATAGAGGAGAAACCACATGCTGAATAAGCACTCCAGGAAGTCTTCCTGCAGAGGGTTAAATTAGAATCCAGCCTTCAAAGATAGAAGAGAAAACATCCTTCTAGGCAGAGGAGAATTCATAAATAAAGACATGGAAAGTGGGCTGTGTGAGACTGTGAGATTATTTCTACTACCAAACACCAATTTACCTTCCAAAACATTAGTTTCTAAACCAGTATATATACGAGAATCCCTTGGTGGGATTAAATAGAAATTTCTGGGACTCACTCCTAGAAATTCAGATTTCGGGTGAAATGCACATTTTGATAAACTCCTCAGAGGATTCTGATACCCAGAACATAGATGGAATTCTATCTAATGGGGGCAAAGACTGTCTTTGGGTGTACAGAAACATGGATTCAAATCATGAGTTTGTGTCTAATTGCTCTGTCTCTTCAGACAATATGCTTAGATGGTCTCAGCCTCACAATAACTTGTTTCCCAGAGATGATAATAACAACCCTGAAGGGTAGTTGTGAAAATAAATGAGGTGACATTTGTCACACTGCTAACATAATTTCTGGCTAAAAGTAGGTGAGGGTAGTCTGAGTTTTCTTCTTTACCTCATTCAGCCACAATGGCACGTGTCTTTTAGGGAGGTCAAAATGCCCAAGAGGCATAATTCTTGGCTCCAAGAAATCACCAGTTACAGACAGGCAGGGCAGTTGCTGTGCTGGAATAAATTGTCAGACATGAGGAAGATTCCTGGACCTTACCAGATTTTTCCTGCCTTAGACAATGCCCAGAATTCTCCACCTACGCACCTTAAACCTGAGAACTAAACAGCTTTTGTGTCTAGTGAATACCCAGATGCTCTAAGAATGTTAGTGGATTAAGCCCTTGTGAACTCGCACCTTAGAGTTAGTGAAGTACTGGATGAATGCCAGCATGACAGAAGAGTGTTAGATCTCTAAGCCTTCAAGTGATGATCAAATCTAGTGGTTTTAAAATTCTGCTTCATGAAACTCTAAGAATGGGGCCACAATATTTGGTCCTGGACAACTCTAGGGGGAGCCATCCTCATAGTCTTCAGTGTGTACTGTACATCCTAAGGTTGTGCAGTGCATAACCTGCACAACTGTCTATGGAAGCCTAAGGGCTTCCATGGAGTTGGTTTTGGGAAAAGGGAAGGGATGCTGGCGAGCAGATGTGGCTGCGGGTCTCCACTTACTTTCAAAAAAGGCCTGCAGTACAAAGCTGGGCTCTGTGGAAGGTTTTCTTTAAAGATTTAAAAAAAAAAAGGTGTGAGCCAGGGCCCTATTCAACCTCTGCATTTTGCAACTGGGAAGCTAAGGTTGCACTGTGAGAATGTGGCAGAGCTGGCAACTGTAACGCAGGGCTCTTTGGCCTTGGGAGACAGGGTAGGATGGGCATGTGGGTTAGGGAGTGCCCCATTCCAGTAGTATGCCAGAGCAGGAAGAAGAGGCTCTGGCCAGGGAAACTTCCAGGAAGGACAGTCTGAAGAAATCAGGCCTCCTGTGGCAGGTGGAGCGTTAGGCCTGCCTCCAGGGAAGCTCAGTGGCTCCTGCTCAGCAAAGGTGTGGGGAACCAAGGCAGCCATTTCAGGGCTGCCTGCCCTTCAGCCAGGGGCCAGTTACCAGAGGCCTGCCTAGGCCTAAACCCAGGTCTGGAACCCTGGGTTTTTGCTCATCAAGACTGGGGAGAGGCTTCCCCTTTTTCTCGCTGAGTTATAAGAAAAGGGGAGAAAGAAGAGCATCGATAGCTGGGAAGGCGGGCGGAGGCCACCTAGGAGGAAAAGGAAAGTGAGATGACAATGAGGGAGTGGGTGGTGGGGCGGGGCTGGCGGGGCTGCCCCTCCCTCTGCCTCCCCCTCAGAGCTTCCTGCTGGGAGCACTTCTTAAAGTCTCTTGGGGAGCCTGGGTCTGTTCCTGGGCAGGGGCCTGATCCTTGCCTGCGGTCAGCCTGCCAGACTCAGGGCACCTCTGGGCTGGCCTGTGGGTCTGGTTCCCTCGTCTCAGGGCTTTCCTGGGAAAGCAGAGGCAGGCGGGCCTGCCTGGAGCACTTTCGGGCAGCAATGACTTCAGTGCTTGTCCTCAAAATAAATGCACCACAGACAAGACAATGTGGTCAGGGGCTGAGGAGTTACTGTAAATACCAGCCCGGGGCTTCCTATTTCTGCTCCTATGACTCCCTGGGGGGCAGGCGCTGGCCAGCCCCTTCCCAGAGACTCTCTTCTCACCGCCACATCCAAGGAAAAGCCTTGGCCTGGAATTCCTCATCTCAGTGTCCCAGGGACCCCTTCTGGGATTTGCAAAAGAGACCTCACTCCCACCCCCGAAATGGGCTTAAACTCAGGGTCTGACTTTCCCCGAGAAAGAGATGCAAACCCTAAGTATTAGGCACTGTGCTAGGTCTTCACATATTCTTTGACTTCACAGTAAGCCCAAAATATTGGAAACCCCAAACAGTAGCACCTTATCCTTAAGTATATATTGTCTTTACCATAGTCATACGGTCATAGACGTAGGTCTTATTTCTATGCTCATTTAATAGAAGAGAAAATCAAGACAGATACACAAAGGTGCTTGCTCAAGGACACCCTAGCAGTAAGCTAGGAGTCAAATCCAGGCAGTCAGACTCAGACTTGTATTTCTAACCCCTAGGAGACTCAGGGAAGACTAGCAGTTTCCTTCTGCAGATGGAAGGTTCCATGTGTAGAGAGGTTCCATGCATAGAGAGGTTCAAGGTCATGTGGTTAATGGTGGAGGGGTGGGGGAATGGAATTTAATCCAGGCTTGGTGGGCTTGAAGGTCCTTCCACTGCACTGGGGCGCCTCCTAGAGGCAGGACAGTAACACGTGGTTGGAGCTTTTGCTCTTACCTCTTCTCAGCTTCTGGGCAGCCCACACCCTGGCTTATGGCTGCCCCCCATCTTCTAAGCTTAAGAGAGCAATCAGCATTCACATCCACCTCACGGAGGCTTCTAATTTGAGTGAGTTTGCTGTTTCCTAGGAGAGATGGCTCCTGCCTTTGGGGGCTTGCTCTGGTTGCAGTGTTTCTTGTCTTTCAATTCTAGAGTGTTCCCAAGCTATGTCTCCTTCAGAGTCCTCGCACTCTTGAAGAGGCATGCTACATTTGTAAACCGACTCCTGCCAGGAGTGACTGGCCTACCCAGGAAATGGGCATGAATCCCATCATATGCAGCCCCTCTGCTATAGAAGGGAAAACGATGGAAGCCAGGCATTTTCCTGCTAAAAAAGTAGTTGATAGGAATATGAATAGGGAAAGAAGAAACAGTGGTCTGAGTTGACGGCATGGAATAAAGGTTAAATACTGTATTGTTTCTTTCTGCAGAGGCCAAGTGGGAGTCATAATACCTTCCTGCTCACCTGAGGCATTTGATGAGACATTAGGGTTGGGCAACAGCATGCTGCTTTCTACAGATAATAGAATTGTGGTATCTCATCTGGTTTACTTCCTTGCCTTGGCTAGCAGGATACCTATAATTTAAATTTGCACTCAATTGTTGTAACTCCTCTCAAAAAAGTTATTGGAATATTTCTACTCCCTTCATCTCTATGTACTAACGCCTGTCATTTGTTTAAGATTGGGCTAAATTCTTAAACTTTTATCTTAACTCTTATCATAGGTCACCTGGGATTCAGATTCAAATAAAATAAATTTTATAAATACATTTTGTGACTAGAATGTGCCACGTACTATATAGTTCGTGTTCATATTCACTATCCATTCATGTGTTTGTTTATTGATTTTTCAAATATTTGTTGAGTACTTCCCAAGATGCCTGTCTTATTCTGTTTGCTACAAAGGAATACCTTAGGCTGGGTAGTTTATAAAGAAAAGAGGTTTGCTTGACTCATGGTTCTGCAGACTGTACAAGAAGTCTGGCCTCTGAGTTTGCTTCTGGCGAGGACTTGGGAAATTTCCTCTCGTGGTGGAAGGCAAAAGAGAGCTGGTATCACATGGTGAAAGAGAAAGATGGAAGAGCGGTGGAAGGTGCCAGGCTCTTTTCAATAATCAGTTCTTGCAAAAACTCGCAGAGCAAGAACTCATTCTTTACTCAAAGGACAGCAGCAAACACTTCGTGGGGTGGGGTGGGGTCCATAGCAATAACCCAGACACCTCCTACCTGCCCCACCTCCAACACTGGAGATCAAATTTCAGCATGAGATTTGGAGAAGACAGATATCCAATTTATATCAGTGCCGTTCTTGGTGCTGGGGATTTGGTGGTAGACAAGACAGTCAAGGTCCCTGCTTTTGTAGTGCTCAATGTGTAGAGGGGATGTCAGACCATGAACAAATAAAAAAGTGCACATATGTACACACACATAATGCACACACACTCCACATGCATGCTGCACACATGCACTCCACACATATTCTACATGTATGCACACACATGGCATGGCCAGTTAGTGGTAAGTGTTGTGAAAAAATGAATAGAGTAAGGAGTGAGAGAGTGTCAAAGGTGAGGTAAGGAGGTAAGGCCTTACTCTTTTGCATGGGGTCAGCAGGGAAGTCCTCTTGGATGAGCCATGTGCAGCAGAGACCCCCAAGAAATAAACTATTGTCATGTGATGATGAGGAAATACAGGGAGTACCTATGATCTTGACAACATCTGGGGCCATTAATGGCATCAATGGCTTTCAAAAAATTAATTGTTTTAATAGAAGAGGGGTCTGAGACTCAGAGACATAAAATAATTTGAGGCCAAGCCAATTATTAAAAAGTCAAGAAACAATAGATGTTGGATGCAGTGAAAAAAGAACACTTACACACTGTTGGTAGGAGTGTAAGTTAGCACAACCTCTATGTAAAACAGTATGGAGATTTCTCATAGAACTAAACATAGAACGATCATTTGATCCAGCAATCCCACTACTGGGTATCTACCCAAAGGAAAAGAAGTCATTATATCAAAAAGACACCTACACTCATATAGCTATTGCAGCACAATTAAAAAAATAAATAAATAAATAAAGCGAAGATGTAGAATCAACCTAAATGACCATCAACTGATAAGTGGTCTAAAAAATGTAAAAAAAATTGTTGTATATACCCACAAATATAAACATATACGCACACACACATATACACACACATCATGGAATACTACTTAACTATAAAGAAGAATGAAATAATGTCCTCTGCAGCAACTTAGATGAAACTGGAGGCCATTATTCTAAGTAAAGTAATGCAGGAATGGAAAAATCAAATACCTCATGTTCTCACTTATAAGGAGGTGCTAAGCTATGAGTACACAGGCACATACAGAGTGGGAAAATGGACATTAGCATCTCAGAATGGGGGAGAGAGAGATGGGGATGGGGAATGAAAAATTATTTATTGGATAAAACGTATACCATTCAGGTGATAGGTGCACTGAAAGCCCAGATTTCACCAGCATACCCCTAAAGGTATTGAAATAGAAAATAATAATAATAATAATAATAATAATAATAATAATAATTATAATGGTGTGAGGCCAAACCAAGATTCCATCCTAGGCCCATACCATTTCCATCAGAGTGAGGCACAGCAATGGCTGATGTGGAGGGTTTGGAGTCAGACCCACTTGGCTTTCACATCTCACTAGCTGAGTTCATCAGGGTGAACTTGAGTGAGTTGTAACCTTGCTCCTCGCTGTGGTTTATTTGCTCACCCATATTTTATCCATAAAATGTGGATAAAAATAGTCCCTACCTAATTGGGTTATTGTGAAGATTAAATGGTTGGCTCAATATCTGACTCTAGGTTTAAACCCATTAACACCATTATTGTTACACAGGCTGCCTTTTGTCCTTTTAAAGAGTTGGGGTACAGGCCCCCAGGTTAACATTGGTCGTGTGTGGTACCTGATCTCCGTTATCCCTTCTGTGGGCTCAGGGAGACTCATTCTGCAGCAGCAAAAGACATTCCTACATGCTGGGAGAAGCAGCCTCAGGGTGCAGAGTGGAGTCACTATGCCATTTCCCTTGGGTCTCTGTTATCAGGGATTGATGGCAGCCCCTATCTAGAGCACTCGGAGGTGATTTGAGGGGGCCACGGGGTGGGGTGTTTGCACAAAGACCATTAAAGTGACTTGCTCTTCCTGAAAATGGTGTTGTGGAGAACCTGAGTTCCACCTTCCACCAGACAGCACCTTCCTTGAAGGGCTTTAAGGCAGGAAAGGGCACACAAGAAGTAAGGCTAATCAGAGCTAAAACTTTGGTCCTAAATTGCCGTTTAGGTCTCCTGTGAGTCTGTCTGGAGGTTGTTTTTTTTTTCCCCTCAAAATAGAGACTTTAATGGTTTCCTTTCTCAGATGTTATTGCTTTACCACGAGACCCAAGGGAAGTGGCATAGTCATTTTACCCTGCAGCCTAGGTGGAAGGGATGAAGGAGACCAGAGCATTCCCCTCGAGGGTTGGCTGCATTCTGCCCTACTGAGTGCACCTCTCTGACAATCACAGCTGCTGTCTCCAGGATCCTGAAACTGTTTGCTGCCTTTTAAATGGAGGGGAGGTAATGGCTCCCCAGTACGGCTAGCCCCAGGATGTCACATCAACTCTTTTGGGTCTCCTTAACTCTGCTCACACCCTTGTAAATGCTCCCTTCAATACTTTTCTCAGTTATCCCTGTTGAGTACACATCTCTTTCCTTCTGGAACCCTCACTCACAGTGCATCTGCATACTAAAAAATGATGATTCAATTCTCCAGACAAGAATGTTGCTGATTTTTAAAGAGACTTCCCACATGTACACTAAAGAAACATCAATTTCTTACAGTGTCAGTCAGGTGAGTTATTATAAAACAATAAGTTGACTACTAAGAAATGTAAATGGCTAATAAACTGGAAGGTCACCTCAATTGTAATGAAATAAACCATAAGAAAGCATAAAAAGAACATCTAATTTTTACCCTCTCAAATGCTCTTTAGGTAGGTTCTTTAGGGAAATGTATGAAGCGTCTAAAAAGTTTTGTTCTTATGAGTCAAACAACACTCTTATGAAGAGTGTCCACTTGAGGAAAGATTCAGAGACATAAAGATCTATGGATAAAGATGTTCATCTTAGGGTTATTAATGAGTGAAGATTGGTAACAATATAAATATTCTACAAAAGAAGGTAGGTTAAAGAAATCACGCTACATGTAGAAGTAAAGTGGTTGAGCCCCTCGTCTCTGGCATCAACCTATCTGGTTACACTATCTGTCACCGTGTGTGTTCCGTCCCATCTGATCCTCACCATTGAGACGGTGTGAGGCAGGAACATTTGGGAAACACTCAGTGAACACGAGTTTTTATAGATTTAAAAAAATTATATTTTCTGAAAACTCTCCTATATAGCTTTTTGAAAATGCTTCTGAATAACATTTGGTGACATATAAAATTATTCATGGTATAAATAAAAAACAAGGATAAATTAAAAAAAGTAGAATTCAGTTATAGAATATCTTCATTATTTTAGCATTAAGGACATATACTAAAAGGATGAGTGGTGCGATTACTGGTGATTAATTTTTTTCTTTAGTTTTCAAATTATATAATGTATATCATTATTAACATATTCCTTTTCCTCTCTCTTTTATGTGTGTGTATGCATGCGCGCGCGCGCGCACACACACACACACACACACACACTCACACAGACACATGAGCTTAGTTCTTAATTTAAAACAGTACAAAAACAAAATCCAAAGTCTTCCTTCTCATCCACAGCCCTCCCAAATGAGCACATAGGTAATAAATCCTTTGATTCATTGCAGAAGAAAGTATGTGCATATACCAGCAGATCCAGGTTCTTTTCAAATAAGTCTCTATTGATTTTACAATCAGAAAATTGTAGCTTGCATGCATTTAAAATGTAGGCATTTTTATTGTCAATCCCTCGAGGAGCAAGTGTGGGTCACACAGCCTGTCCTGACCTACCATGGGGGAAGGGAGCTTAGACGTCCACCAGTGGGAGCAGGTAGCAGAATCAATCCCGTATTCCTTGTCCTGGGATCTAAAGGTTTGGGAAGGACTCTAGAACTCACACAACTTCTTGCTCCTCAGTTTCTCCATCATATAAATGGTATTGATCTTAAATACTGCACACCTTATTTTGGGTCACCAACCAGCAAGAAGACACTCATGTTGATTCCTGAGTTCAAGTGTTGCTGGTTTCTTCCGGGCCTCTGTGAGCATTCCCACCAGCCATATTTTTACGTTCCGAAAACACAGATTTTCAATTCTTTCCAAGGACCTCAACTTCCTTGATTTCCCCAGTACCTACTCCATCTGGATCTAGCTTCCTCGCCCTTCTTTCAAACCAAACTGAGAACATTTTGTTTTCTTTTGCTTTTCCCTGTCTCCCCCCCCTAGCCCTACCCTAACTTCCTTAGAACTTAGGTCACTGATTGCACAAAAAACAGGGAACCAGGGGGGTTGAGCACACATATTGGGCAATATATATAAGGTTAGTAAAATTAACTGGAAGCTAGGTCTCTTGATGCAGTTCCCTACTCACTGAACTCATGTGACTTGAGTAAATCACTGGCACTCTTGAAGTTTTGTTTGTTCTGTGTGCAAAAAGAGAACACTGCATTGTCTTTGGTACAAGTGGTTAAGGATGCATGAACTCTAGAGAATCTTCCATCTTTTGACTACAGAGGAGAGGTGTAATGGACAATTCACAGCAGTGTTGGAACCAGGAGTTCCTGACTTATGGGGAGGGTTGAGGAATTTCCCTGGAGCACATGTGACCAATAAGCCAGGGTAAAACGGCAGAGGCAGTTTGTCCCTTCTTCTTTTGGATACAATGCCAAGTTTTCATTCATGAACTCACAAGCTCATGCTTCTGTTTAGAGTGTGTGTGTGTAGCACAGATTCAAGGTCAGAAAGATAGAGTTGGAGTCCTTGCTCCTTGATTCACATGCGAAATGACCTTGGAAAAGTCCTCATGTGGTCAGACCTCAGTGTATACTTCTGTTACATGGGTATAATCTTCCTTTCTTCTCTGGACAGCTGTCGTGACAGTAAGATGAGGTCATTGCAGCAAAAGCACTTTGTAGACACCATAATGTTAGGAAACTTATGGCAACTTCTGAGTCCAGGGATTAGAAAATGAGCTTTTGAGTGGTGAAAATGAAAAAATTCCTTTCTTCATTTATCTATTCAATAAACATGAAACATGTATTTAGTCTTATTATATGCCAGGGAGTTTCTTAAGTACTTGACAAATATTGACACATTTACATTCTCCTAATCTCTCAGTGATAAATATACAACTACTGTCCCTTTCCCAGATGAGAAAATTGGTAGAGAGATTAAGTAGCTTGCCCAAAGCCACATAGCTAGTAAGTGGCAGAGTCAGGATTTGAACCTAGGCAGTTTGCTATAAAGCCCATGCTCTTTACCATTCCATCATACTACTTTCTTTGCTTGTGATGTTTGGTATAATAAAGATAACATGAGACATAACACAGAGTGATTGTGAATCTTAGCCCTGCATTTAGCTGTGTGGTCTTGGAAAAGTTAATTAACTTCTCTGAGCCTTTACTTCCTTATATACAAAATGAGAATAAATGATCATATCAGACAGTTTTGCAGAGGTTAAATTGAGGCACATTGTCTGGTATACATAGGCACAATGAGGTGCACAGGGAATGTGAGCTAGATTTGCATGCAGGGCTTTATCTGAACTCAGCCTCAGTCACTTACTTGGTTACTGGTTAATTTCATACTCTGCCCACCAGCATCCTGGGACTGCTCACACACACCGTATTCTTAATTGTGAGGGACATTGCATGTACCCGTTTGACACTCCCAGGGTGCCTGACTTGCAGACTGAGGTAGGGAAGCTCTTGTACACATGCCTGGGCTCGTCCAACAATTACAGTTTTTCAGGCCCAAGGAGCCAGCTTTCAGCTCCAAATAGCAGACGTGGTCCCACACTTTTCTGTCCACCTCCCCCTCCAAAAACTTGCCAGTTAATTTTAGGGTTGAGAGAGGCTCTGATGAGGGCCTACCCACGTGGGGTTAAGGTTACCAACGGCCTCTGCCTCTGGTCAGACTCGCTGGGAAGAGCAGCAGTCACTTCCCGAAGCTCAGTGGGGGCAGGAGCTGGGCCAGAGCAGTGGGCAGTGGTTGGGCACAACCTTTCCAAGATGCTGGGAGCCCTGCCCCGCCCGACCAGACCCACAGCCCACGATTTGCAAAAGAGACACTGGCTTTTATCAGGCGTAGCCTGACACGGTTATACCTTTCATATCATTTTAACTCTAATGGTGGCCTGGTAGTTACTTCTGCAAAAACCTGGCCATGGGTCTGCCTTACTCAAGGCCCCTTTAAAGGATAAATGCTGACTGATTATCTCAATAATAGAGAAAAAGTCTAGTCACAGTTCTTTATTCTCCGTTAAAGGTCTCACAAACCATGTATTGATTTTTTTAAAGAAAAGAAATTGGAAGAAGCATGTACCAATTAAGAATAAAACTAACAATTTATTACCCTCAGATCTTTAAGGCTAACAGAGAGTAGAAAAACGCTTGTTTCCCCCTCACACCATATTGAGACATGATAATTAGGCATCTATGTAAATAACCTTACATTAAAACCTGACGCCGGTCTTGGTGGCTCAGCCTGTCATCCCGTGCCCTTGGGAGGCTGAGGTGAGTGGATTGCCTGAGCCCGCGCGTTCGAGACCCGCCTGGGCAGGCGAGACCTCATCTCTACAATAAATCAAAAAATTAGCCAGGCGTGGTAGTGTGCGCCTGTAGTTCCGGCTACTTGGAAGGCTGAGGAGGAAGGATCGCCAGAGCCCAGCAGGTCAGGTTACGGTGGAGCGGCCACTGCACTCCAGTCTGGGCAACAGAGTGAGACTCCAACTCAAAAACAAACAAACAAACACCTGAGACAGACTGCGGTGCTCAGACTTCTGTTCTAGATCATAAAGATGAGTCACTGCTCCTGGTTCTCTGAACTTTGCAAACCCAGAAAAATTGTTTCTTTCTCCTCTCTTTTGCTTTGAACAGGCTGATCATAAAGCTCGTCTTCTTAGCTGTTTGCATGTTTATTGAATGAGCTCTGGGAGATCTCAACCACGTATGTGTTCCACCAGCCTTGACTGAGCACAAACATTGTGTTGTTCTTTATATTAGATGGTGAACTGTGCTACAGAGAACCAGTGAGCAGAAAAAGGGGACACTGGGAATTTCCAGGACTGTAACACTAAGGCAATAACACATTTTTCACTAAGGTAGAAACCAAAACCAAGGAAAAAATTTTAGCACTGACCTCCCACGCACATGTGTGGCCAGGCCATCACATCTTCTTTGCGTGTGCTATGATTCTGTGCTCAATAAATGATTGTTAAATATGTAAATTTCTTCCTTCATCTGAAAGGTAAGCGCCACCAGGGCAGGGATTGTGTGTGTGTGTGTGTGTGTGTGTTTGGAGACAAGGTGTCACTCTGTTGTCCAGGTTGGAGTGCAGTGGTGTGATCATAGCTCGTTGCAAACTTCAGACTCCTGGGTTCAAGTGATTCTCCTGCCTTGGCCTCGCCAAATGTTGGGATTATAGTCATGAGTTACTTTCAGTCAGTTGTGTTTTTTACTGATGCATATCACACAGTAAGAACTGTGCCCCACACACAGGGGCCCTCAGTTAATATACATTGAATTAATAAACAATCGTCTTCAGCTCATAGGTTTGTTTAACAATCAAAAGTTTTTTCCCCAAAACTACTTTAAGTCAGGAACTGAACTAGGCTTTGGAAACTCAGTCACAAACAAGATTGATCTTTCAGACTCGAGGATGAGAGCGAGAGGGGGCCTTTGAGATACCGTATTGGAGAATATGGTGGAATGCCTCACCAAGTCCGGTGGAATGAAGGAATGGTGCTTAGGTAAAGAAAGGACTAGGATGAAGTGGGCAATCCAGTACCCGAGGCTGGAAGAGGAGGCCTATTGATTGGAGGTATGCCTAGAGTGAGAAGCAGGGAGTGGTGAGATGAGGCTGGGAGAGCAAGCAGAGGCTGAATTGTGCAGAGCTTCATACAAAAGTTCGGATTTAACTCTGAAGATGGCATGAAGCCACTGATGTGCTTCCAAGAGGTCCAACAAAGGAAAATATGTGTTTCAGAAAGATCACTCTGGTTGCTGTGTTAGGGTGGATTTAAAAGGAAGAACCCAGGCCGAGAAGCAGAGAGGATGTTCTCCTTCAACCTAGGGGAGCTGTGGTAGAGACCTGGATCAAAGTACATAGGCTGGGAGCTGAAAGAACTGGAAGAATGTGTGATATTTAGAAGGAAGGACTACCTAGGGCTGGGGGTTTGAGAGAGGATGTACTAATGGGTGACTCTGAGGTATCTGGTTTGGCCAACAGGGTCAATGGATTGAAAGAATTCAGGTGCAGTGTGGGAGAGAAAATTGACATGGGGTCCACATGTACACCTTGGGAGACTGAGAGGTTTATGGTTTCATTGAAATACTTCTTCAGTTTACTTTGAAGGCACATGGGTGAGAAGGAGGAAGAAAAGCAATTTAAAAAGTTGTGTTGACATGAATGCACATCCTCACCATACACCTGGAGGTAAAGGGCAGGACTGGTGTCCTGGGTTATGCAAACAGGTTGTGTACTTTGCTCAAATTCAATGACTTTTATCCAAATCTCCATATGACCCTGAAAGAATAATCTAAAACACAGTCAGCCCTCTGCATCTGTGGGTTTCGCATCTGTAGATTCAGCCAACTGCAGACTGAGACTATTTTAAAAAAAAGGTGTCTGAGTCTGTATTGAATATATATGGACTTTTTTTGTGTGTTTTTTTTAGTCCCCAAAACAATACAGCATGACAACTATTTAGATAGAGTTTATATTTTATTAGATATTATAAGTAATTTAGAGATGATTTAAAGTATATTGGAAGATGAGAATAGGTAATATGCAAATACTATGCCATTTCATCTCATGGGAATTTGGTATCTTTAGGGGTCCTGGAGCAAATCCCCAAGGATACCAAGAGATGACTGTATTCTCTTGGATAGTCTCTGATGCTATGAATATCAGTCCTTTTCTGGTGGCTGAGAATGGAGTGGATAAGAAAATAATTGAGCTTACCATATTTTTCAGTACACTGAACTTCTCTGTGCTTTTTGTATTTTTACATTTTGTCACCTAACATTCTCAAAAAGGCTTTATTTAAGTTTGGAAGTACAATATTATGAAGCACAACATCAATACTACACAAAGAATAACTACACAATAAAAATTCATTCATTCATTCATTTACCTATCCATCCACTAGTCAAGTGGTTTTCAACTGTAAAGTTTCTGGTAATTCTGGGCCCAGGGGTTGGTACTTTATTAAAACTCTCCAAGTGATTGTAATGTGCAACTAAGTTCCATGAAGGCAGGGACAATGTCTCTTTAATCTCTGCCACATTTCCAGTACCTCAGGCAGTGTTTGGCACAGGAATAGTACTCAATAAATATTGGTAGAATATATTAATTATGCAAACTTCAAAGGTGTATTAAAGCATTGCCAGATTTTCTCCAATTGATGATAAAGATTATCTTGTGGTGTTTTCTACAGATAACCATCGGGTCTCATGGTTCAGGAAATTAATTACTACTGAACCACATACTGGAATGGGGATAGGAGATGCCATTTTTAAAATTCTTTCAAGCATTTTATTTTCAGGTGTTCCTTCCTATTTACTGTCACCTGTGGCCTTTGGACTGTCGATGACTGGGGACTGATTCTTGACCCAGCAAGACGCAGACACAATGCCCTCTAATTGGGGAAGATGTCTGTAACTGTTTTATCGTGCCAAGACCCCAGGTACAACCCCCAGGTACCACACCTAGCCCCTCCATCACTTAGAACTTAAATGTGGAACCCTGGCCTGAGTTGTAGCTGGTAGACTTGACCTGTAGCTGGTAGTCTTGTTTCAGGCACTGCTCCCTTTGCTTCTTTCTATAATGTCTTGAACATGCCTATTTATTCCTTGCTTCGTTCCTCACTCTGTGGCCCTGTTGCTGTGAACCTAGAATACTTGGAGGCCCAATCTTTCCAAGCTATAGAGAGGGTTGCCATAGTTCCCTTGATCTACAAGATTGTCTAGCTGATGCAGCAGGAGTTTATTTCACTTGACTCCAATTTAAGTGTCCTGAGCCCCTTCCTTATATTGCCAAGAGATTTCCTAACAGATATGTAACCGGGCGATTCAGGCAATTATTCACGTATTCCCCCACATCATTAGTTTTATGGAACACTGCCAGGGGGCATATTTTTCTTTCCTAGGACTCCTGAGAATAATGGAAATAGAACTCTTACTATGAAGTCATATTAAGGAGTTTATTTCTCAGAAAATACCCCATAGCACTTTTACAAAACCTTATACAGATAGACTGCATTTAGAAGAATTGTTTTTACCTTACCTGCTGCCATGAGAATCACTGTCCAGGTCTCCTGCCTTCCAGAGCATGGCTTTAAACAAATTCTGGAGTATTTACTGACAACAAAGAGGTGCTTATGGTTATTGTAGGGGAAATATGGTTTATGTTGAATCTTGTTGGGTTTAGCTAGGGTAACTGTAATTTAATAATCCAAACCAGGATGTGCTTTTGAAGAGAAAGGTGCTATTATTAATTATGTTGAGATAATAGGTGTAAATCAGGAATGTTCAGGCCCACTGGAACATATGGTTACCCTAGACTTGACCAGTGCACGAATCCTACCACACACTGAAATTTATCTCCATGGATTTGGCTGATAGAGTAAAAACACAGAGATTTCAGCCAAACTAGGCAAAATATTAGCATTATATCCCAGATTAGTGTTTTCTCTACTGAATTGAAGAACAAAGGATGATGGGGTATGAGCCATCATATAATAATGTAGCATTATTGGTGCAATGATACTACATGAAAAACTACTCCTAAACTCAGTGTCTTGAAGAGGCAATCATTTATTCTTGCTCATCTACCTGCAGGTTAGTTGATTTAGGCTGACTTGAATCTAAGCTAAATGTTGGGTAGAGCCCTGGTTCACATGTCTCAATGTCTGTCCTTCTCCAGGGACAGGTGGGCCAACTGGAGCATGCTCTTTCCATCGTAATGGGAGAAGCAGAGCAGATGCTTAAGAACGGAAACAGGTACTGCCTCCCAACACAAGGCTTGGATTTGGAACACTGTCACTTCTACCCACTTTCCTTTGGCCAGAGCAAATTCTACGGACAATGCCAACTTCAGTGGGGCAGGGAAATATCCTTTGTCTTCAGTGGGAAGTACACTAAAAGCACACACAGGGGATAGAGGTACAGGAAGGCATAAATGGGAAAAATATCACAGGTAATATTAGGCCAAAGAGGATTTGCTTTTCCTCTCCCCAAGCCTCTAGTGCTGGACTGGATGAAGTTATTAATGAGTTGCAGGAATAGAAGGTGAAGTAAAGAGAGCACAGGCCCTTTTGGCCTGCTAGAGGCAGGTAACTGCTTCCACAGGCTGGCCACATAGATCGGCGGTCTCCAAACCCTGGGCCGCAGACAGGAAACCTTGGGTACCTGTCAGTGTCCTGTTAGGAACCAGGCCTCACAGCAGGAGATGAGGGGTGGGTGAGCGAGCAAAGCTTCATCTGTATTTACAGCCACTTCCTATCGCTGGCATTACCATCTGAGCTCTGCCTCCTTTCAGATCAGGGCAGCATTACAGTCTCAAAGGAGCATGAACCCTATCGTGAACTGCGTATGCAAGGGACCTAGTTCGCGGCTCCTTATGGGAATCTAATGCCTGATGATCCCCACCCCCAATCTGCGGAAAAATTGTCTTTTGTGAAACCAGTTCCTGATGCCAAAAGTTTGGAGATCGCTGACATAGAGAATGCTGAGAAGTAGGCTCACTAAAGATAGGAATACCAACAAGGGTAGAGGACACAGATTGATAGAGACCCTCATGATTCCAAATAACAGCACTGGGCCCTGGTGAATATGGTGCAGTGGTTGAAAAACCCTTTTCACTCACCAAGCAGATCAATCATTTCTCTTTCCACAGGATGGGAGGAGTAAGGGGTTGAAGACAGAAATAGCAAGTGCCAAGGCTCTTACTGCTCTTATAAAAGGAGAGGAAACAGAAGCCCTTCGACTGTGGGGTTCAGAGAAGTGTTCCCAACTCGTGGGCATTTCTTTGGGCTGTGCATAGACCCACAAAGCACCATTGGGTGGGTATTTTCAGTGTTGGTGGTGAGGACTGGCCTTCCTATTTCTTTGTTCCTTCTATAGTTCCTTTTGGACAGGTGCTACTGTGGGCGTGGTGCCCCATGTCATTCAGAGTCACTCCCTACAGTGCTTCCCACTCCTGCCCACAGTATCAGGTCCTTAGTCTTTGCCTACCTGCTGTCAAAGCCCTGTGTGACCTCCTCCCTGGTAGGTGATAATGGGAAATGAGAGCGTGCTAATCAGGCAAACTAATCATGCTGATTATGTCTAGTTCAATAATAGATTACCCCTCCCAGGGAATCTCCAGTCTAGTGTTGAAACCAATTAAAGGGTCTGGGGGAATGACTGACTAGGGGCTCAGGATCAGGGGAGGACAGGCTAAAGGGAGGTAGTGGAGAAGGGGATTGCAGGGCCAATCTCACCCCATGCAGATGGGTTGCTCAAAGTCCCTAGAGGGACCAGAGGAATGGCCCATGGCCACAAGGTCCCGTAGATTCTTCACCTTTACCTCCTTCCCTGTTGTTATTCTCCTACTTCCAGTCTCATTTTCTCTAACTTTGGCTCTTGCAATGGCTTCCTAGGTGGTCTGTTTATTCCAGCCCTCTAACCCTTATACAGGGCTGCTAGAGTAATCTTTTCTATATATTTTTTTACATTACTAGAAAAAAGTTTAAAAAGACAGAAAAGTGCAGAGATATTATAGCTAACACCCACATATTTAGCACTCCAAATCAACAAACGTCAACAATCCCCCCTATTCTATCTACTCTTTACTGAAATAGCACACGTGGAAAAGTGTACATATCATAGTTGTATAGCTGTTGAATTTTCACAGAGTGAACCTAGTCACATAACCAGCACTACAAAAAAAAACAGAACATTACTAGCCTCTCTTTTTGTTTGAGCTGGAGTCTCACTTTGTTGCCCAGGCTGGAGGACAGTGGCTTGCTCAAGGCCACTGCAGCCTCGACCTGCTGGACTCAGGTGACCCTTCTTCCTCAGCCGTCCAAGTAGCTGGAATTACAGACACGTGCCACCACGCCCAGCTAATTTTTTGATTTATTGTAGAGATGAGGTCTCACTAAGTTGTCCAGGCTGGCCTAGAACCTGTGGGTTCAGGAATCCTCTCACCTTGGTCTCCCAAAGTACTGGGATTATAGGCGTGAGCCACCACGCCCAGTCTACTAATCTTACTTTTAATCCCTTCTTGCTATCTCTCATGCCATTCATCAAAGATAACCATTATTGTGAGTCTACAGCGTAGAGTTGTTTACCTACTTGTGAGCCTCACATAAATGCAGTCATGCAATGTGTGTTCCTTGTGTGTTGTATTTATTTTGAATCTTCTTTTTAAGAAAGGCATTTTCCAAGACAGATGTAAAGTCTGTTGTGTTCTAATTCTTTTAAATATTTTTCCTTCCCCCAAAGCAACCAGACATCATAAATATGAAAATGTATTCAATTCATGTCTGTATATGTTTACATATGTGTATAACACTACTTTGGATTTTTTTTGAAATTTAAACACACAAATGGCTTTATAACACAAGAATGGTCTACCATTTGTATGTTTCCCAGAATGAGCTTTTTAAACCACACAGTGGGTTATGTGATTCTCTCTTTTTAAGCATCCCCATCCCCAGCTTTCCAGACTATTGGTTCCTGGAAACAGGGACAACATTTTGATGTCTTTTTGTATCCTGTGAGTCCTACACTGTGCCTGATGCTTTATAAAGATGTTTAGGGTAAATGAATGAGTCAATGAACAGTTGAATACAGTTTCTCATATCATGAAGAATTTGAAAGTCCAGAGTCTGGAACAAATACATTCTTCTTTACTGTTCTCCTTTTGGGCAGAGGTATCTCCTTTTAATCTTTCACTTTTCTTTTTGGATGCTTTTAAAGTTTCCCAAAGGCTTAAATCTATTAGCAAATCCAGCATCAAAATTTGACTTTATAAACTATTCCTTCTGAAGAGAGTAGACATTTCAGAGTTGTGTATGATCTTTGTAGCTTTTCTCCTGATCTGTTTTTCTGGAGCCAGAGACAGTAACATTCTTCCTAGGGTTTTTCTAACTGAGAATTAGAACAGAGATGTAGGAGGTTACAACATTAAATTTATATCCAAACACATTGGTAAAACATCAGTTATCCTTCAAGTTAGCCAGTCCTGGGTTTCCATTGAATTTGATAGGCTCTTCCAAGCTCTCCAGAGGTAAGATCCCAGTTAGAGGGGAACGAGTCACTGTTGACATTCTGAAGGGACATTTCACAGCTGTGCTGGGTAAGGGAAAACTTGTTCCATTCGTCTAGCCCTACTATTGCTGGTAGCACCAAGTCCCTGGGGCCTTGGCTGCTCACAGGACTCAGGTTTTTCCTATTCTTTCAGTTATCTCCTTTCACCCAGAGCTCAGTCTCTGACTTCATGAATGTATCTGGATGACTGGACAAACTCATGAATCTCTGATCCTTAGTCTCCTTAACTGTACTGTGTACATAATATTACCATTTCATACTTTTTTTGGAAAATGAAATTGTGAGTGGTGAAAGTGCAAATAGTACTCATGGTATTTTTCTACCTATATATACAGGTAGATGAAAGACTAAAAAGAAATACAATAGATGTGTTAATACATATACATACATGTTATATATATTTTCATGTCGAATTTTCTTTCTACACATTTTCTTCTAAGTATTTTTCAGACTCATTATTAATAACGTTGCCTTTTTATTGTTTTAGATAGTTGCATAATATTCTAACATCTGGTTGTACTGTAAGTACACCTAACCATTTCCACATTGTGGGCCATTTTGTTTATTTTCACTTTTTCATCAAGGAGAGTTCTGAGGTCAACTCAGTCTGACTTTTTTCTTTTTAATCTTTTACAAACAATGTGTTTCTTATTACTTTTGCTTTGCTTTGTTTTGTTTTCTGCCTGGACTACTTATAATTTATTTTTTCCTTACTATCAAGCTGTGGAGTTTTAAAATAAATCAATTATGCTTGGTGCAGCATATACTATTTGTTTTGCAATTTTAGATTTTTTTAAGCTCAAAAATATCCTCAATTTTTCAGAGACTTTTTAAAGGAACACTAGTCTTTTTTTTAATAAATTGAATCGTCTTTCTTTTCTTTTTGAGTTGGAGTCTCACTCTGTCGCCTGACTGGAGTGCGGTGGCACGCTCCCGGCCACCACAGCCTGGACCTGCTGGTCTCCGGTGATCCTTCCGCCTCACCCTTCCAACTAGGTGGAACTACAGGCGCGTGCTACCATGCCCGACTAATTTTTTTTGATTTATTGTAAAGATGAGGTTTCGCCAAGTTGCCTGGGCGGGTCTCGAACCTGCAGACTCAAGCAATCCACTCACCTCAACCTCCCAAAGTGCTGTGATTACAGGCTGAGCCACCGAGACCGGCCTGGATCATCTTTCTTAATTCTTTATATATGCCACCTGTTTGCTCATTATTTTCAACTCTAGATTCTTAAAGATACATTTCAAATTTGTTATTTCTCTGAAAAAGTTCTGCCTTTTATTACTTCTAATGCAAGCCATAATTCTAAGAACGCTTTAATTGTTTCTCTGTCTTCTTTGATATCTCAGTTAGACTTTTTTCACCTTAGCCTGCATTTTGTTTTTGTATTTTGTCTCATTTTTTTGGTCTCCTTTTCTCCCCTAGAATCCTTGCAATTTATTGAGAACTACATACATATACATAGATATATGTGTGTGTTTGTGTGTGTGTGTGTGTGTGTGTGTGTATTGAGTACTGGAAATATGGCTTGTAAACTTAGGAACTGAGTCTTCATATATATGTATATATATATAAAACATAAATATATGTATGTGTGTGTATATATGTGTGTGTGTGTGTGTGTGTGTATATATATATGTAGTGTCTTCTATTTTTTTACTAAACAAATTTAGAGGCATGCTTTTTCTTCACAACTTTGAACAAACTACAGTCTATAGAACAAATTCAGCCCATTCTTTGTTTTTATAAATAAAGTTTTATTGGAACACAACCACACTCATTCATCTCTATATATGTATTGTCCATGGCTGCTTGTACATACCACAGTGTAATTACAATAGAGACTGTATGGCCCACAAAACCTAAAATATTGCTATTTGGTCTTTCATGAAAAACTTTGCCAACCCCTGTGCTATTCTCCTCTTTTAAATCAGTGTAACATAAAGAGAGATATCTTTAAATCCATTGTTTGCCCTCAGAGGACTATAGATTCCACTGTCACTGTTTGCGTTGATAAAGTCACACAATTTAAGTTAGAGCAGCAGGAGCTTACCCATCAGGATACTCTCGGGAGGCAGATGACATTCTCATAATGGTAACTGAGAAAATATTTATTAAGGGATTGTTTCCAAAGGTGTGGAAACGTTTAGGGTTTCCCAAAAGGCATGATGCAACACCCCAAGTTTAGTGTCCATGAGGTACCTTTACTTACCCTAAGCCTGAAGGGTCAAGGGAGGAGGAAAGTGTTATCAGAAGCTAGAGAGAATAGTTTTATGAAGAGCTGCCTGACAAGAGTTATGGTGTTTGACAGAGAAACATCTAAATCACAATAATCAGTAGGGAGGAAGCCAGAGTGACAAATACTCTACTTCATTCTCCTGCCCTAGAATGCCCTGCTAGTGCCCTCCAGTTGCTGAAGTCAACCAGAGACCAGAGAAAAAGGATTCCTTTACCACATCCCATGGCGGATGGGGGCATGGTGCAGAGTAGGGAGGATGAATAAGGGAAAGATATCCATCATCTAGTTTATGTTCACAGGTTCCAGATCAGAGCTGTTAACAGAACTTTCCATGATGGTGGAGATGTTCCCTATTTATGCTGTCTAATATGCTAGCCACTAGCTACATGTGGCTACTGTGTCCTGGAAATATGGTTATGAACTTAGGAACTAAATCTTTAATTTTAATTAATTTACATTTAAATAGCCACACATAGGTAGAGCCTATCATATTGAACAGTGTAGCTGTGGATGAATTTCTATTTTATTTTATACGTTGTCTACAGTGCACTTTGCTGGACTGTCATGGGATCTTTTGTTCCCTGCTTCTTTGAGTGCGAGATTATTTATTTCTGGATATTCTGAAATAGTCTCTCTCTCTCTCTCTCTCTCTCTCTCTCCTTTTGTAGAAGTAATATCTGAAACCTCACAATCTCCAAGAAGCATAGCTTCCAGGCCTCTTTTTATGACTTTGTCAGCCTAATGCCAACTTCATATCCCACCTTGGATCGCTTCCACTTCCCTCCACTGCAGAGTTGTAGTCAGATGATAGTCTCTAAACTGAAGTAGAAAACCATTCCTGGTAGTTTCATGGAGGCAGATTTAGGAAGCTCTTGGAGCATACTTCAGAGTCTGTTTTTTTATTCAGAAAAGATCTCAGGTCTCTGCTTGTGAACTAGGGTTTGACAGTGCCAGCCAGCCTTGATGCTGTGCTTTAGAAGTCAATATGAGCCATTAAGAATGACTTTATTTTCATCAGTTTCTGTTCATGCTACAGTTAGTAAAACTTGCTCAGAATTTGAGACTTGGTTGTTTATGTTTTCTAACCTTGAGAGTATTTGTGTATAGAGTCATCATTTGGTGTCCGTGGGGAATTGGTTCCAAGAACTCCTGCAGTTACCAAAGACTGTGAATACTCAAGTCCCTCATATGTGCATCCTCCTGTATACTTTAAATTATATACAGATTGCTTTTAATACCTAATATAATGTGTGATAAAGAAATAGTTGTTATACCGTATAGTTTTTATTTGTATTATTTTTAGCTGTTGTATTATTAGTATTTTTTGAAGATTTTTTATCCATGGTTGATTGAATTAGTGAATGCGAAGGGCTAAAGCATTTTGGTGGGAGAGGTCATATTAAGAATGGCTATGTGGATTCTGTTAGTTCCAGAGCTTCTCCTTGCCATTTCTTTATGATTATCATTCTTGCTGCTGAAAACAGACCATGATTTTGAATGTGCATAATCTCAGGTCTGATGCAGAATTAATACCACTTGCTTGATTTTCACGCCAAGACATTAATTGCTATTTGTTTTGCATTTGCATTTACAGGTATCTGTGGAGGGAAATTAGCATACTTTGTTGTTAGGCCATTATTAAAATGACAGTTGGGAAAATATTTGAAAAATATTGTCTTTTTTTCTTTCTGTTTTCCTCTCTGACATTGCCCTTATTTTTTTTAAATCTTCTCTGTAGCTTACATTTGTTGCACGATTTTGAAATTCTAGATAAGTAATGGAGAACATTTGTGGACATTGGTACTTACAACACAATCTGTGGTGTTGGAACTGGGATTCCCTAATGACTTTTGCACTTGTGTGCAAACAGGCCAAACCCATTCAGCCATTCAAGGCTGGTGAATCAGAACCACCAATGAAATATTCTTTCAATGCTTAAAGCTTTGGACGGGAACAACTGACACATTTAGCTGGGTGCTTCCCGAAGTCTGGATCTGCCTATAGTTGAGCCGAGAAGGGCAAGCAAAACTAAAATATGGTCTTTTCAACACTGTATTAACAAAGACTCCTGAAAATGGAATTAGAGAACAAAATTCATGGCTTGATGATGCTACTGAGTAACTGAAGAAACTTGGGCAGGTCTCTTTAATCTTATCTGTGAAAGTGGTACTCAACTCAGTGTGTCTTGGTTCAAGTGAGAAGTCGTTCCCTGACAACTCTGGGAAACCATAGACATTTGACAGGTAGCTGCACTTAAAAATTACAGTTTTGTTCTTATTCTGTCTTTTGCTATGAGAGTGAGATCTGGCCACACTTTCATGGGTATCCTTACTCCTATGGCCAGACTACCCTCTGGCCTGGGTCGGTACTACCAAAAGACATTTCCATGTGTGATCATGAGTTCAGTTAAGGAAGATAGTTAAAAGAACCTTTCTTTTAATCAATATTGGTAAAAATTAATTAACTAAATAAATTTATTGAACATTTCTGTTCTTGGTTCCCATCCATTCTTTTTTTTTTTTTTTAACAGTAGCACTTTATTTTTCCTTACACAATGACGTATTGCTGGGGCCTAATGTTCTCACATAACAGAAGAAAACCAAAATCTGCTGTCATCTCTTAAAGAATTAAGAATTGCGTACAAAAACTTTACATAAATTAAAAGGATGAATAAATTTACAGGTGTAAATGCAAACCACTTCCAACTCAATGCAAGTAACAACCCACGGTGTTCTGGCAGGAAAACAGTTAGGAAACTTGGTCCTAAGGCTGGGACCTTTCCAACCCTGTTAGACCAACTGGCAAGACAGAAATGACAACTTGTTCAGCTCTTGTCAATCTCTAGAGAAATCCGGGAATACTCAGCTCTGACACATTAATACCCTGCACAGATCAAAACTCTTGGTCACGCAGATTTACAGATCACAGACTTCTCTTCCATAAGCATGTTCTCACTTCAGCCATGAAGTGACTGAGCCACATGTGTACTAAGGGTTTAAACCAAAGATATGTACAGGGTATTAAACAAATACCAAGGGAACAGTTAACTTGAATACAAGGTCAAAAATCAGCAACAAGTTCTACGATCTGCTGCTGATATCATACAAGCTTCAAGGACAACTTTCTTTTCAAAGGCTTATTCCAGTTTCGTGAGTCTAGGATGAGGTGTATACATTTGCCAGGGCAAATTTATACTTATGAATTAACTCATGCAGCAAATGCTACGCATCTGCTTGCAGTCTGTTTGGAAGCATTTGCGGTGGACAGTGGAGGGGCCCGACTCATCGTACTCCTGCTTGCTGATCCACATCTGCTGGAAGGTGGACAGGGAGGCCAGGATGGAGACACCGATCCTCATGGAGTACTTGAGCTCAGGGGGAGCAATGATCTTGATCTTCATGGTTCTGGGCACCAGGGCAGTGATCTCCTTCTGCATCCTGTCAGCAATGTCCGGGTACATGGTGGAGCCACCAGACAGCACTGTGTTAGCGTACAGGTCCTTGCGGATATCTACGTCACACCTCATGATGGAGTTGAAGGTGGTCTTGTGGATGCCACAGGATTCCATGCCTTGGAAGGAGGGCTGGAACAGCGCCTCTGAACACCGGAAACGCTCGTTGCCACTGGTGATCAGCTGGCCATCAGGCAGCTCGTAGCTCTCCTCCAGGGAGGAAGAGGATGCGGCAGTGGCCATCTCCTGCTCGAAGTCCAGAACAACGTAGCACAGCTTCTCCTTGATGTCATGCAAAATCTCTCGCTCAGCTGTGGTGATGAAGCTGTAGCCGCGCTTCGTGAGGATCTTCATGAGGTAGTCAGTCAGGTCCTGGCCAGCTAGGTCCAGATGCAGGATGGCATGGGGAGGGGGCGTAGCCATCGTAGATGGGCACCGTGTGGGTGATCCCGTCTCCAGAGTCCATGACCATACCAGTGGTACGCCCAGACGCGTACAGGGAGAGCACGGCCTGGATGGCCACATACATTGCCGGGGTGTTGAAGGTCTCAAACATGATCTGAGTCATCTTCTCTCTGTTGGCCTAGGGTTCAGGGGGGTCTCGGTCAATAGCACCGGGTGCTCCTCGGGGGCCACACGCAGTTCGTTGTAGAACGTGTAGTGCCAGATCTTCTCCATATTGTCCCAGTTGGTGACGATGCCATGCTCGATGGGATACTTCAGAGTCAGGATGCCTCGCTTGTTCTGGGCCTCATCGCCCACGTAGGAGTCCTTCTGACCCATGCCCACCATAACGCTCTGGTGTCGGGGACGCCCAACAATAGAGGGGAACACAGCTCGGGGAGTGTTGTCCCCTGCAAAGTCAGCTTTGCACATGCCAGAACCATTGTCAATGATGAACGCGGCGATTTCTTCTTCCATTGCGATCAGCAGAGATGCGGGGTGGAGGGGCCACAGGAGAACACAGAGCAGCAGCGAGTGAGACCCAGGAAAGTACATTCTAGTACAGTTCAAAATATACGTATTTTCCTCAAAGCTGGGAAGATATGAATTGGTTAATTAATGAATTCATTCATTCATTCATTCATTCAGCAACCATTTGTTGGGCCTCCTATGTACTAGGTCCTAGGCCAGGCGCTTGTAATTTGAAAGTGAACAGGATAAGATCTCTGTCCTTAAAGTTACCAAATTCCTCATGTCCTGTGCATATGAATCCTTATGGTGTTCTCATGCATTCAGAGTTCAGGACATTCTCAGCTCTAATCAGTCATCTGGATTTTGAATCTGCTTTTTGAACAAGACCAAGGATAGAGAAGAACAATCTGAAAACGTTTCTCTGGGAAATCCATATGCAGCAGGGGACGCATATATACATATATACATACACTCAAACACACACGGTTACATACAAACACACACACACACACATATATACACCTGCCCACATCATCATCACACACACATAAATATGCAATCACAACCATCTATACACACACAGACTAAATCAGTGTGGGGC
Source organism: Carlito syrichta (assembly GCF_000164805.1). Taxonomy (NCBI): domain Eukaryota; kingdom Metazoa; phylum Chordata; class Mammalia; order Primates; family Tarsiidae; genus Carlito; species Carlito syrichta. The sequence goes on from NW_007246012.1 coordinate 226,788, forward strand.
AACCAGAAGATATTTTTCAGAGTAGGATTTCAACTGCTTGGGGGAAGCAGACTCCCTACTTTTCCCTAGTCAGGCTCAGCTGGGCTCCCTCCTAGATTCAGTTAAGATTTTCCTGTCCCCAGCAGTGAAGCTTGGACATACACTGTCATTCACAATCCTGAAGTTTCAGTAAAATATAAAGTTCACTCCCCCACAAATGTGCACACTTTATATGAAAAATACAGATACACTTAAATTACGAATTATACCGTAGATTGACTTCCTTATCAGTAAATCTCTTGAAAGAAACCCACTTCAACTTACTGTATTATTTCACATTATTTTGGCATATCATCATTTGTATAACAATATATTATCTTTGGATACAATTTTAGTAATAGTTATTATCTACTGACTATTTATTAAATACTATTTACTAAAATTGAAATTTTACTCTGTTACAAGCACCGTGTAAAGTACTTTTCATGCATCATCATATGTAAGTTTTGCAGCAAATTCATAAAGTATTATTATTTTTCCCATTTTACAGCTGATGCAACTGAGGATTAAAGTTAAATGTCTTGCCCAAGGTAGCACATTAAGCAATGACATTCTAATTTCCTACTTATAAATGGCACTGAAATGCCCATCTTTGGACAAAAGTTATGAGTCATGTGCATGATTATTTCCTTACAATCAATTCCTGCCCCATCCTGGGCAGAACCTGTTCTCTGACCTTGTCTTCTTTCTCACTTGCCTTCATTATCCCAGGATCCCAGAGTTTTCCAGGCTCCACTAACGCCATTCTCCTCCATCCCTGCGTTGCTGTGACCACCTTTCTGCTGCAACATAGGAAAGCAGGTCTGGGCTCCAGGGACTCCCCTTCTCAGCCACTGATGTCTCCTGATGTCTCTTTGGGCAGCCACATGTAAAGGCCAATAAGATCAGGTCAGGGTGACACTGTGACAAGGTGTCAGCACCTATGGCTGTACCTGGATCTTGACAGGCATCTGAACAAACTTTCTCTATGACTCCTGGGTAGTGACTGACAAACAGTATCAGTCACCAGAACAGCAGGGCCAAAGCCAGAAGGAAATGTTAAAGGCAGCTGTGAGAAAGCCCCCCAGGCCACCTGCCACTCTGAGCCCCAGGGACACTGGCAGCAGGGAGACCTTTATGGGAGGAGGCCGTAGAAACAGGGGTCACCTTTACAGAGTAAGAACTCAGTTAATGCTAAATGCTTGTCTTCACTCCAGGGGAGGTGGCATTTCACAGGGCAGTTGGAGAATATTTGAGCTGAGAAAACTGTCATGTGGTTCAGAGCCAAGAGACATTTACTAAGCACTGACTGCCTGCCACTGTGCCCAGCATTTGAGTCCACGGCCTCATGTGGGATGCTGAGGAGGAACGGATGGAGAAATGGAATGTGGGGGCCCCTGGAGCATTTTGCTAATTGGGATCATTTGTCTTCCTGCAAGTTTCAGGTCCTCATTTGGACTTGGCTGGGGATTCTGTGGGCAGGGGAGAGGTAAGGGTGTTGGGGGAGGAAGTTGTTGTGAAATTAATTCTCGGCCTCTCCTCTCTGGAATGTCAATAATGTGCTGAGAACAGTGGGGAGTGCAGTTGACTGCCAGTCCCCTTTCAATCTGCTCTCAGAGCCTCTGAACCTCCAGGTAGTTCTGGGACTTCTAGGTCTTCCATCCTGTGACATCCTGTTTCTTGTATGCCAATCCCCTTTTAGAGAATCTTCTTAGCTTCCCTGCTTCTATCATCCTCCAGGAGGCTTGATTTGCCTGTTGCTAGTATTTCCTCTTTAAGACTCTCACAGGTCACTGGACAGGATATCAGCTATTGGTGACAAAGCTCATCTGAATCTGGTCCAAATGGCAATACTTTGGCTAATCAAATAGGCTAGTAGCCTGACCACCCTGCCCAAGGCCCACTGCATGTTAATGTCATCTTGTTCCAGTCCAAGTCCCCTCTCTGTTTCCACAGCCAGCAGCTGAACTGGCAAGGTAACTGAGCTTTTATGTTACCATGCACTGGAATGCTCAGCAACTGAGTTCAATATTTCACATTTAGATTTGTCTCAAATTTATGTAGGCTTGTGTTTATACAGGCTTATGGTAGGAAAAGGCCTTTACATGGTCAAGTCAAATGAACCCGTTTTATGGGTAGGGTAGCTGCAATGCAGAGAACTCAGGTGACTTACCTGAGATCACACAGCCAGGTGGTCAGTATGGAGCCAGGAGTGTCTCTTAAACCAGTGCTTTTCAGTTTTGCCATGAGGGCAGGCACACCCAGCTTTAGCCTCTGGGAAGCCCCATTGACCTCATTTGCCTGGGAGTGAGCATGGGGTTGTCAGGTTCTAGGTCTATAGACAAGTGACTGCAGGTGCTTCCCCCTATGGCTAATGTTTCTAGAAACAAGAGAGAAAGGTATATGACGACATGGGCACTCTTCACCTTATGTGGGAGAGTGTTCTAGTCCTCTGCTCCAGGAAGCTCTGAGCTGATGACTCAGAGAGGGAGGTACTCACAGAGAGAAGCTTCTGAGATGAGGGACCCAAAGGACTTTGAAAATAGGGATAGCAAGCTTGGGACAAAGAAGGCTGTTCTCATTCTGTTTGGTATCTATGAGTGAGATGATAAGGGCATCTTCAAATTTACATGTTATTAAGTACCAGAGTCAATTAATCAATATAGCTATATATCTTTTTTATTATAAAATTAATACAAGCTTAGAACATGCAGAATACATAAAAGGAAACACCATATTTTTGGCACATGGAGAAATAGTATTAAGTTGTAACTACGTGCTCACGGTTTTCTATATAATGTTTTACCCAGTGGAGCTCATACAGGGTCTACCCTTGTATATCTTGCTTGTTTCCCTTAACAAGCACATTCCATGTTATCATAAGTTCTTTTCAACAACCTCCCTTTTGGATGCATGATGTTTCATTATTTTTTTTAGTGATTCAATCAGTATTAGACAGTTGGGTTATTTCTAATTTTTTCACATAATAACGTAAAACTTTTACATGTAAATATCTAATAATAATTATTATACCACAATAGCTATCAGAGATCATAATGCTGCTAAACGTTTTTTAGAAGAAATTTCTAGAAATGGAGGACAACTTGATCAAAGGCTGATGAAGTTCCTAATATGCTGCCAAATTCTTTTCTGAAGGGATGGTTTTAATTTTTTATCCCACCAACCCTATCTGAGAGGCACATGAAGGGGCACCTGACAGACACCAGTGTGCAGGGATCAGGTGCGGGGCTCAGAGCCTAGGCAGTCCAAGTTTGCACTGCAACATCTCCAGCTACCAGTCGTGCAGGCTAAGGCAAGTCATTTCATCTCTGTTTTTACTTTTATAAGATAAAGATGTTATAGTACCTCCTTTGTAGGGTTGCCTCAAGAATTAACTGTTATTGCATGCAACATGCTTAGAGTGGTGTGCATAGTAAGCTCTCAACAACAACAACAACTAGTAGTAATAATATTATAGTAATTGCCAAAGTCTCAAGGACCCACGTACTTGGCTCATGCTCCTGGCTGACACATGGAGGAAGGACTGACCCTGTGCTCAGCTGGAGTCAGGGAACATGCCCTCTCTTTGTACATTCTGCTGAACAAATTCTTATAATTTAATCATGACTTTTAATGTTTGAAATGGTGGCTTTTACATTTTACTGAAGCACCATTGCCGTCTGCTCTGTGTTATACTCTCTGTTTATATTGCAATGCAAATTATTCCTGGTGGAGAGTTTACAAACTGCACTTCCATTATTAATAGGGTTATGATTTCCCCCATTCCACTCTTATCTCTATTGCTTGTGTAATACATAATTCATGCTCACTACCCTTCTCTGGTCTCAGTGCCAGGACACTGCAGTCTCTCTCCCTTTTCCCGATGACAGTAATTGGTATTCAGTGAGAGCATAATGACCATGTCCCTAGCTTTAGCTCTCTCTTAAGGTGTTCCCTGGAAGGGCTCACTCACAGGGGTAACAGAGGCCCTAGACCATTTATGGCCAATCTTGAGTTCCGATTCCATTTGAGCTTTGAATTCCAGGTGGACATGTGTAGGGCTTCCCAGGGCCCTAAAACAGAATTTTCCAGTCAGTATGGAACAGAAGGTTGCTGGAGGGCTGAAGTGGTAGGGAGAGGGATCAGTGCAGCCTGCACCAGCTGGCTTCTCACTAGTGTGGGTTGAGGGTGTTTGTGGAAAAGAGAGAGCCTTGGTCTTCACCTCATACTTGCTGAATACCCCTTCCTGTCGTTGAGCAAGTAGGTGGTTTTCTTTTTTTATAATCCCAGTTTGAAGTTTGAGCCCCTGCTCTAGATCTGTCCACTGAAAATAGACACTGAAGTTTGGTCCCATAAGAAAATCCCAGGATGGGGTAGAACAGCCATGAGTGGGCCTCACTGGTACATGCTTGAGCCTGGAAAGTTGGGCAGACTCATCCTCTCTCAAAGCTCTGCTTGCTTGGTTGGGGGTGGGCACAGTCAGCTGGAGCTTCAGGAAGGTAGCAGAGGAAACTGTCATGGGGAAGGAGGCTATTGTATGGACAGAAGCAGCCAATGTACAGGAAGATTGTCCTGGTAAACTGGTAGGCCAGACCCTCCCAACTTGAAAGTCAGCCCAGAGCAATCGCCACCATCTAAATTCCCCAAATCTTGGAAGCCCTCTATACCGAAAGTCTTTCTGTGCAGGCCTTGATGGACCAATTCCTCTGAGCAGGTCTGCAGAAGAACCCTCTGGGATCTTGTCCTTGGAACCCACCTAGGCCAAGGTTAAAGCAGCCACCAGATCTGAGAGAACCCAGAGGCCATGACTGGATGCTCTGTGGATCTGTTTCTTCATCACTTCTCCCAGACAGGAGCCCTTCGAGTTCCTGCTCCCCATTTCTCCAGCAGGCTCTGAACCCCGTCTTCTCCTGGCTTAGGCCTTTCCCTCTACTTTCCTACTTCTCAACAAAAGCATGCCTACAGTTACCTAAGCACACATACTCAGACACATGCAAATAGAGGTGCACACACACACACACACACACACACACACACACACAGGAATACATGTAGAAGTCACAAATCCAGATCCTCAGAAGTAGAAGCAAAAACACACACAGGCACATATTGCCACACGCCCACATGGGAACATACACATGCACATGGATATATATGCACACACATGTACACATATACAGAGGAGCATGTAAACATGCACATGTACCAGAGACATGGGCATAAATACACAAACGCAGGGCATGCTCACATCCAGGAAACTGGGCTTCCTTCCTGACGCTGGGGTGCTCGGAAAGCCACCGCTGACATATTCAGACCCACTCACACCTCAAGGGCCCTGAGTTACCCACTGAATCATGAAACATTTTCCTGTTTAAGTTTATTTTCTTCTGGCAAAAGGGAGCTACTTATTTCCAAGAAGTGGAGCCAGGGGAGTCTGCTGAGCTGAGCTGTGGCTGGGGACACATTTTGGCATCCTGTTCTCCCAAAGTGCTTTGTTTACACAGCTCCTGTCTCTCCCGGCTTCAGGGCCCTAAGAGGCACTGCCTCTGTGCTCCACCAGAGCGAGGTGAGTATTAGACAGTTGCAGTTTTTAAAGTTTCTATTTACTGGCCATCTACTATAGTTCCTTGACCATTGCCTGGGATCTGGGCATGACTTTTGCTGTCTTCTCCTTTGCGTGTCTTAATTTCTTGATCCAGGAACCAACAGTCAGTTTCAAAACTCCTCCTTAAGGTGGATCAGGTCAGGATGGGGAGTCTCCTTTGAACGCCTGGAGCAATTATTCTGTGCCAGGGACTCTGCTTTACATGAATCAACCCCTCAGGACAGGGTTTTATGCTATTTTTGTTTACTGCTGTCTCCCTGGCACTTGGAACAGTGTTGGGCAAATAGTAGGAGCTTAACGGATATTTGTTCCATGAATTTTCTAACCTGACACAGCAACTCTTTGAATTAAGTACTATTATTTTTTTTCAATTTACAGATGAGGCAACCGAGGCTCATTTGGGGGAAAAAACCCCAAATCACATAGTTAACAAGTTGAACAAGAAATTGAACCCAGACCCCTGGCCACGTAGTGTAGACTTGTGATTACTGCTCTGTACTGTTTAGGGAGTTTGAACTTTTTAGTCTTAGGGCTCTTTAATCTTGGGAACTGTATCACTTGTTGTTTATGCCATGGTTCCTTTAAGGTTAATGGAGACGGAGCCCAACACATGGTAACTGAACCCGTAATCTAGGTTACTAGGTCGCTTCTCAGGCTGGTTTCACTGGCTTTTGGGGTTTCCCTATTGTCTGAACAAGGCTGGCTCCTCTCCACTCAGGACAGCATGGGGTTATAGGCTGGAGTTTCTTAGAATGGCAAAAACGTACCTGAACCAAGCCCAGTGGCGGATCTGCACTCGGCCCACCATGTGAGTCTCATTCTCAAGATCTCAATGATTATGTGAGGACGGAGACCATTCATTCATTTGTCCATTCATTCATTTAGCACATATTTATTGAATACCTCATTTCATGGGTCCTGTGTCAGACTCCGAGGAAACTGAGTTGAATTGGATACATCATTGCCCTTGAGGGGCTCCAATCTCATGGAGGAGACAGACACTGGGTCAAGTAAACCCTGGGCCACAGAATGCAAGCAATAAGAAGGCCTAGGTGCCTAGAAAGGAGAGAAATTTACCTTGCCACCCCACAATGATCAAACGACAGTGAGCCACAGAATCACCTTAAAATACAGATCTTCTCCTTTGGGAAGTCTGGGGAGAGGTCCAAGCATCTACACACCACTCCATCTCCCCAGTGATCTTTGGACAGGTGATCTGGGTGGGAGGAAAACACTTTGAGAAAATCTGTACAAGGAAGTCAGAGAAAGTGCCATGGTAAAAGATTGCACGCCAAAAGATGTGTAAAGTTTTGTCAGCAAGCAAGAAAAGACCTTAAAAAGTTGTGAAGTAATTTTAAAATGTTAGTTGTAGAAATAATCAAATAATGAAGAAATAAATGAAGTAAAACATAAGAATGACTTATTCATGTAGCCACTGTTCTTAGTTTAGTTTTAGTTTTCTGTTAACAACAAATAAAGGAATTCCCCGGTTTATATTCCCTGTCTATATCTCCAGCTACAGTAGATAGATAGAGATCTATAAATAGAGATCTAGGTATTTGCAAATAGGGTTCATGGGCACCACTGTCACTGTGGTCTCCACTGAAGCTGGGTTGAATGCTGAGACCCCCAAGTTGCCCAAGTGAACATCTTTCTCTTGATTTGCCCTCGTAGGGCCAAAGAATCCCCCTCCTTATTCTCTGTAGCTTTTAAAAATTGACACAGATCATTGCATTCAGTTTTATAAATAATTCTACTGACTATAATATGCATATGTGCACATATCCTAAGTGTACAGTTGCTGCTGAATTTTCTCAAACCCAGCACACAGATTGAGGCAAAGAATGTGACTAGTACTCCATTCATTATAATTCTTCATGTACTCCACCTTTTCAGGACACAGACATGAGAATTGGAGGCAGGACTAAGGATGGATTTGAGATGTAGACACCATAATGTTATCTAAACTAGCTCTATCTCATCTTCCGTTACTATCACTTCTCTCCTGAGATGTTCATCCTACACTTGCTTCTGGCAGATGTTCCACCAGGTCACACGAGTAGGAACAGGGCTTGGCTCCAGCAGGGCCCCAGGTACAGAGCTGATGATTCTAAGCAATGGCCATATGACAAGTCCTTGGAGATCAGCAGGCCTGAGTGACAAGGGGCCACATGCCATTCATGTTTTGATCTTCGCCAGGTCTCGTGGCATGGTATCCCTGCTGCTACTTTGCACAAACATGCTTCTGACAGTGCCTCCTTAGACTTGAGGTCTAGTGCAAATGGCTCTCTTTTCTCTACCTCTACCCTCTGTACCACCTCCTTCCAGAACCTGGGGAGAATTTCTCCACATTCATTAAGGTTTGATTTCTCTTGAACTATCAGCAGCAATTGGCCTTGCTAACTCTTTGCCCTGTGGCCCTTTACAAATTTTTATTATTTTGGATTATAAATGTCTTTTTGCAGTTTCAAAAGGAGTACATGTTTGTGGAAAACTATGCTAAGTATTTATGCAGATAAATATGTTAGTTATGTAGTAATACTCAAGGTAAAAACTGAAAGTCTTTCCTATCTGCTCAGTTTCCTTACTCCTACTGCCTATGGGAATTACCATGAGAGACATGATGTGTACACCAGATTTCTTTCTTTATTCTCTTCTTGGATTTTGCCAAAACTGGGATCACATTATCCAAATTTACAACTTTTTTTGGCTTTAACAAAATAACATGTACATCCTTCAAAATCAGTCCATACAACTCTACTTTATTCTTTTAAACAACCTCATAGAATCCAACACTTTGAATGTACCATAAATGGCTTAGTCATTCTGTTTTTTTTCGAGCTTTTAAATTGTCTTCTATTTTTGCTATGAAAAATAAGGCTGGAGTAAACGTGTTTTATATATGTATTTGTTCAAATACTTTGATGTGAAAGAATTCCAAGGTGTGATAGCTGGGGTCAAAGCACATCTGCCTTTTAAATATATGCAGGCTTTTTTTTGAGTTGGAGTCACTCCATCGCCCCGACTGGAGTGCAGTGGCATGCTCCTGGCCACCACAGCCTCGCCCTGCTGGACTCCGGCGATCCTTCCGCCTCAGCCTTCCAAGTAGCTGAAACTATAGGTGCGCTACCACACCCGGCTAATTTTTGATTTATTGTAGAGATGAGGTCTCTCCAAGTTGCCCAGGCAGGTCTTGAACCCGCGGGCTCAGGCAATCCACTCACCTCAGCCTCCCAAAGCACAGGATTACAGGCTGAGCCATCCAGCCCGGCTGCACAGCCTTTTAAATATGACATAATTACTTATGCTTTAGCCAACAGAGTAATGAACAGCCTCTTTCCTCTCTCTAACCACTGGGTGTTATAAATCTTTTACCATTTTTACCAATTTATAAGTGAAAAGACTATCCCATTTTAATCTGTGTTCTCTGGGAACTGCTAGCATCTTCACATATATATGTTTTAAAAATATGTACTCGTTTTTTTCAAGAAAAGGGTTAAAGGAATAGGGAGAGAATCTATGAGTCTGGAACTCAGAGTATATGGGTGGAAAAGATGGTTGGCAGAGGCCAGATCATAAAAGAGCATATGTGCCTGGCTAAGAAGTTTGGGCTTTACCTTAAAAGCAATGAGAATCATCATCAAATAATTTAAAGAAGAGAGGTGAGATGATAATATTTTTAAGTTAGCAGTCCTGCAGGGGACAGATTTGAAGGTCCAAACATGGAGATGATGGGACAGAGGAAATGGCTAGTTTGGAGTATTTTGGGGATAGACAAAAGAAGCTAATTTCTGGAACCTTATAGACTTTCTTGATGACACATTTGACATAGAATTAATAGGGTTGTAGTAAGACATTTGGTCCAGAAGAAGAGGGGTCAAGCTTTCTGTATGACTACCTGAAACTTTCACAACCTGGCTGAAGTGGCAGGTCCATCACTATTAACAATGATCTTTTCTGGATCTGGTCACCTGAGTGCTGGAAGCAATGCCACCAGGGTCTTCTGATTACAATGAGGTAGAGACTTGAACTTTCTTCTTTTCCTCTGCCAATGGCCAGGCCCACACTTCCTATTCTGGATTATGATCTGAGTTCAGTTGATTGCCATTCTTTTGAGACCTCTTGGGTTAAAACTCTGAAGAGCCATCAACTCTGCTTCATACCCATCAGAAGTTTTAACACTCAGTCTCTGCCCTTGAAGAACTTAGAGTCAAATGGTGGACAGAATAGAGATGTTCTGATCCCATAGCTACAAAAAGACAGTGTCCACAAATCCTTAGAACTTCAGCCTAAGGCAGGGGCGATCGTGAATTGAGTCTGTACACAAACACATGTGAAGACAGACATTTCACAGCCTACCAAGTACTCTCTTCCAGGTGATTCCAGCTTGATGACTCTTGCCACTTAGACATCCACAACTTAATAAGATTAAGGTCATATTTTGATTTTTCTCCTCATGACCTCAGCCGAAACCTACTGGAGTCTTCTCCACTTTTGTTACATGGCACTATGATTCATCTACTTGGCCCAGTCAGAAAGCTGACAGTCTCTTGATCAGTACAGACATCTTATAGTACATCCTTCCCAAATATATACACAAACTTTACACCGCTCCCTACCTTGATCCAAGCAACCACCATCTCTCAGCTTAAAGAATGCAACAGCCCTCTAATTTGCCTCTGTGTTTCCATTCTACTGCTGTATCTACTCTCCATACAGCAGATGTGTGATAAAAAAAAAGCATACAGCAGATCACGCCACTCACGTGCTTCAATCTCTTCAATGGCTTCCCATTTCAATGAGAAAATAACCCAAAGCTCTTGCCTAAGAGGCTCTGTTTGATCTGGCCCCTGATAACCTTTCCAGCCTCATCTGGAACCAGTGCCCCTAGCTGGCTGTTTTCACTTCCTCAAATAGGCCAGGCTCCTTCCCTGTCCTTTGACTATGCTCTTCCTTGTGTCTGAAATGCTCTTTCACATGTTTGACTCCTGCATGGGAGACTCATCTTCTTTAAGGTTTCAGTGAGACATTTCAAGACCACCCTCTTTAAGGGTGTATCATTCTTGAATCTCAGTGTCCTGTTTTCTTCATATTGTTTTCCTTTTTATGGAAGTGCAACAAACATATAGCAAAGTAACTTGAGTACACTCATCTTCAGTGTACAGTCCAATGATTCCTACACATGCACACACATGTACACATTCCTATCATACCACCAGATTCTTCATAGCACTCACATGTGATTGTTAGTTATCTGATTTGCAAAGACAAAAGATTTGACATAATTGTAATACAATTGCAAGGCAACAGATATTTGCTGCAGGTTGGGTGAATAAATTCCTAGAACCCTTTGGAGGCCAATTTCACATTTTCTATTAAATTTTAAAATGCATGTAGCCATGCATCTTATTATATCTCGAAGTTGATCTTATGGAGGTACTCTTACATATGTTTGAATATGTACGTACAAGACATGCATCACAGCACTTCTTATAGTGAGAGAATATTGGAAACATCCTAAGTGTTGCAGTACAGAGGGAAAATGATAGAAATTGCAGCTTATTTATGCGAAGGAATATTGTGGAAACTATTATAAAAAATGTGCACCGTTATGGGGAATCCTCAAGCTATATCAAAGAGAAATGCAGAAGGATGCATATGGAGTCTTCTTATTTGTAGAAAAGGAGGCTATGTCTAGTTCTACATGCTTCTGGAGTGATCTCTATGGAGGAAAACCCCAAAACTGGTAATAGTTGTTATTTCTGGGGAGGAGAATTCAGTCACAGGTGTCTTTGGATTCTGAGGGAAAGTATGCAGGGGGACAGGATCCTGCAGGCTAGGCCAGGCTATGAGGGTAACTTGGCCTGGTTTGGTCAGAGGCACAGAGAGGACTGGTTGGCTGAGAACTTGGCTTACAGGGGCCCTTTTGGGGTTTGCCAGGGAAGAGCAGCTGCCCACAGCTGCAGCGGAAGCCAGTGAGTGTTCTGCTGGACATTTGGCATCATCCAGGCTCCACCTTCCTCCCCTAGGGCTTACTGTGTTGGGTTCCTATGCCCCTCTCCTCAGTGATTCACTTCACCTCATTTCAGAGGGAGGCACACACGTGTGAGGGGATAACTGAGTAAATGCCTTCAGGCTCTTGACATTTGCCGTTATTTTTTAAAAAAATAGAGAGGCCGAGACTTTAGAACAAAAATGTGCTCCAACAGGCAACCAGCTGTTCCCCTAAAGGGCCCTCAGTGATCTTTAGTGAGGATCACTGCCTTGGGCCTAAGCCAAAGAGGGGTGTGAGTCATAGGTCAACCATTTTGCAGCTCCACATCCATGGGCAAGTCAGAGAACTGCTCTGCGCCTAGGTTTCCTTGTTGGTAAACTGGCATCAGCAGTCTCACCCTGATTCCTGATGCTCATGCAAGGAACACACCAGGTAATGTCTGTCTACCTGCTCTGTTAAAGGTAACAGCTATGTGGAAGGATCATCTGCATTACAGTATGTGTCAGTTTCCTAGGTACACCATAACACATTACTACACACTTGGCTTAAAACAGTAGAATGTTATTCTCCCACAGTTCTGGAGGGTAGATGTCTGAAATCAAGGCGTGGGTAAGGCCACACTCTCCCTGGCAATTCTGGGAGAGGATCTGTTCTTGCTTCTTCCAGCTACTCGTGGCTGCCCACACTTCTTGTGGCTGCATCACTCCAATCTGCCTCTGTCTTCTTGTAGCCTTTTCTTCTTTTCTCTGTGTTGCTCTTCTGGGTGTCTCTTATAAGGACACTTGTCAGTGTATTTAAAGCCCGGTGGATAATCCAAGATGTTCTCACCTCAGGATCCTTAATTATATCTGCAAAAACTCCTTTCCAAATAAGGTCACACTTACTGGTTCTGGGTGTGAGGGCTTGGATGTGCCTTTTGAAGGCCACCATTCAACCCACTACATAGAATAAGCACAAAAAAGGGCATGAAAGCGCCTGAGTATGTGCCAAGGGTTCCACCTAACCTGTGTTGTCAGGTCAAGTATGACTGTGTACAAGCTGTATGGCACAGTCACAATTTTGACTTCAGAAATGATTCTTGCTTGCATCTTGTTCTTCTCTCCTGACCCCTCTGTCTCTTGTTATGCCTCCCAATCAAACAAACAGCAACTTTACTTCAAGGGCCGGTGAGGTGGCACAACAGTAAGATGAGGCCCTATAAACACAAAACATTTATTTAAAGCCTCACACATATTTTGTTGACCAAATGAGGAGTGTGACCTAGTCAACAGTATTTTTCTAATGTCTGTCTTCTAGTTTTGATATTGTATTACAAGCTAAGATGTCACCATTGAAGGAAACTGGGAAAAGGGTTCAAGGGACTCCATGTGTTATTATGGCAATTTACAGCGAGTTTGTAATTATTTCAAATTTTAAAAATTTTAGGGAAACAAAAACCAAAAATACTTGAAATCCCTGCAGGAAAAAGTAACTTCTATAAGCCTTTCTGGATTACAAGGCAGAAGAAAGCAACTCTTCAAGTCCCAGCAGGATGTGGGCTAACTCATCCTCCCAAGGTAGCCTGGGACCTCCTGTTTCCATGGGCTGTTGGGAAGTGGCCTCACCCTGGTCTGGCCCCATCCCCATCCCAGGCCCTCTGGAATCCTATCCTGGGCAGCCTCCTCCTTAGAAGGGATTTCTGCCAGGTCCAACCCAAGCCTCCCCAGGCCAGGGCTGGTCTGAGTTGCAGACACATTACGGGGCTGTGCCAATACTACCCCACCCCACAGCTCAGGCTGAGCCCTGCTGTTGCTGCCACATGCAGACAGCTCTGGCTCCTGTTGGTTTTCTCCTCTGTGCTTTCCTGGCAGGCACCGTGGCCTCAGTGACCTGCGCCCTGAGTCAGAGAGATGCTCTGGGCTCCTAGGAGGTGCCACTCTGGCTTGGGGCCAGCCCACCTTAACCTGACTTTGGTTGTCATCATTGCAGCCTCCTCCTTCCCCTCCCTGCGGCTGGGTGCTCAGTGCCCGCTTTCCTCCCATGGCAGGCTCTGGCTTCCACTAGTCTGGGCAAGTTGGAAACACCTTCCCTGGGCCACTTTTCTGGTTCTTTCTCTCCTCCCTTCTTACCCATTGAGGTTGTGGTAAGTCCTACACAATGTGACTGTTGGTTTGGTGGTGTTATAAGCTTGGAGTCCGTGAATGGACTTAGAGAACTCTGAAGACATGCTGTATTTGCATATAAAACAAATTAACATTTTTTCTGGCGCAGAGACTGATTCTCAGAAGGGTCCAAGACCCACAAGCAATTAAGAATCTCTGAGGACAAGAAGGGGCTGTAACATAGCATTACATATTTTGTTTCTGGTATCAGCTTGCCTGGATATAACACTGTTGTATTCATCTCCGTGACTCAGTTTCTTCCCATATAAAATTAGTTCATTGATAGCATCATACTCCATATCATAGCTATTCCATGATGTGAGGAATAAATGAGAAAATCATGCAAAGTTCTTGGCACAAGCCAGTAAGAACCCAGTAAAGATTAGCTGTTATTATTATCTACCCTGAGCATATAGTATCTTAGATCATACTTACAACAGCATATAAGACAGGGATTAGCAACTGCCTTTGAAGAACCCATTTAGAGAGAGGGGCATACCTCATCAACAAGGGTACCTGCATAATCAACGTTTGTCAACCTAATCCTGAATTGTACCCCACATCTTTATAAATAAACAAATAAATACCCCATTTGCCCAACATTAAAAGCAGATCTGGGATGTGAATCCACAGTCTCTTTCCTTTCTGCTACACTGTGTGGCAGATGCTATTTCTTCCTTTACCTGAGATCCACCTGGTCATTTGTCAAAACCCATCTCAAGTCACCTGCCCTGGGAACCCTATTCCTGACTTGCAGGTGTTTGTTCTTTCTTTATTTTGCATACATTTATCAAGCAATGTATTAAGTGCATTGTGATTTCTTTATCTCCCACTCCTGTCTCTTTAGCTAGGTAAGGTCAGTGTGGATGAATCTTTTTGCTCCCTGTGCTCAGTGTAGGGCCTAGAATATAACACATGTCTGATAAGTGGGATGTCCTCTCTTCATTCCTCCTTCCTCAATCATTTCCTGCCCATCTGTGGGGTATAGAGATGAGCAATCTATGTCCTCAAGGCACTCAAAAGCCAGAGACGGGACAACAGCATATCCCCTGTGAAAGCCAGCTGGTTTCTGCCTGGGACGCCTGTAAGAACCCACAGTCTTAAAGGACAGAGTAAGGAGTCAAAAGCACCCAGTATCCAGTGAGCTCTTTTTCTCGGGCACCTATTTGGCCTTAGAGATGAACCAAAGGGCAGGAATATGAGAGTTGGGTAACTGGCCATCCCCCTGGAGACACTCTGGGTAACAGAAAGGAGTGGACTTGACATTCTCGGACCTGCCTGAAGCTCTGGGGCACTTGAGCCATGCTGCCAAGCATGCAGGCCCTAGCCTCCATTAAGACCTCTTGGGTTTTGGTCTTCCTTCTCTAAAAGCATCAGGGAGCTGTCAGGTTGGGCCTCATCAGCTCCAGGACCTTCCAGTGGTGTCTACTTGAAAGGTAGAAAGGCAAGACTCTAGACAGTGACAAAATAGCTGAGATTGACCTCAGACAGTGAGTCAAGACCCTGTATCCTAGACCCTTAGGAGACAACATGGAAAAGTTGGTTGTTAGCCAGAGGTGGAATCCAGAGAAGGCTAGGAAGGGCAAGGGTAGCTCTATATTCAGTGTCAATTATTAACCAACCCAAAGTCTGGCTCATTTCAGACTATCCACCCAGAAACCTAAAGTCATCTTGACCTTAGTTATTTGTCCCTCACCACCCCAAATCAGTTTTATCACCAAGTTCTGTTCATTTTACCTCTAAAACATCTCTTAAATCCATCCTCTTATCTCTGCCCCCATAACCACCACTTGAGTCTCCCTCTAAACCAGTTTTATAGGCCCCAAATGATTTCCTTCATCAATTTCATCTCCCCTTGCTCCCAGAAATTAGCTACCCCAAATCTAGAGTCAAGTTACACTTCCGGTTAAAAGTCTGAATGTTCATTGAATAATATGCTTAATATTTGTGACTTCCTGTCATGTAAATGTTCCTTTAAAAACTATACAAATATAAAACTCCAGTTAATAATGCATATGCTGCAAATTTGGGGGTAAAGTGTGCTGATGATTGCCACTTACTATGAGTGTTGAAAAAAATGAGTGAATAAATGGAGAGATGGATGGCTAATAGGTTATAAATCAAACATAGCAAAATGTTAGTTACAGAATGTAGGCAGTACGAATGTGAGATTTCACTGTGTGATTCTCTCAACTTTGTTCTGTTTGGAAAATTTCAGAACAAAATATTGGGATCATTTTCCTCAACAGCTCACAGTGCATCAGGATTAAACCCAAAGTCTTTGCCTTAAGGTTCTGCTAGATCCTGCCTGATCTCCCTATCCTCTGCTATGGCTGCATCTTGAGCCAATCTTTTTCACTTCTTTTGCTCCAGATAAAAAGCTCGTCTTTCAGTTTTTAATGCAACATTCCCCTTTGTTTTAAGATGTTCATAGCTCTAATTACAACTTCAATATAGTTTATTGTGTGATTATAGGTTGAACTATATAAAATGCCATTTCTATTGGTGAGGAAATCAAATATTGGCAATTTCATATGTCTCAAACAAATAATTGTTTGATGGTCACTCACCTCTAGACTCTTTGCTCTGAGATATGGTGCCTAGCACAGTGCCTGGCAAATGGTAGATACTCAACATTTTCTTTTGAAAATTATTTACGTTGGTTAATTATTTGATAGACTGTCAGTCGCCTGAATTTTTACTATCTAATTCCTTGTCTGTACATATCCCAAAGTGCTGAGAGTTGCATAAGCATGCAGAATTTCACAACTTTCTGACTTTAAGCCAGTTCTTTGTTATAAAAGGGAAGTAGATATTTCCATCCCCCCAGATAGAAATATCCCAACAAAGCTCTTACACTCCCCAATTCTCTGGTCAATTGCTCTAAGCTCCAATTCTAATTTGCACAAACCTGGCTAGAGTGGAGCATGGAGAAACAGCAGGGTTCAGGCACTTCCCAGAGTACACTCTTCTACCACAAGAGGGAGGGCAGTTTTTGACTGAATTCCAGATAGGCCATTTTTAAGAACTCTGAATTGGTAAGGGATCGCATCTCTGATCCCCAATTTCCCCATGGGTAAATTTGCATAGTAATATTTACTTTCTAGAATTGCAAAGATTAAATGAAGTAATATAAGTTAAGAGCCAGATAAGAAGTTTCCTCATACCTTTTCATTTTCTTGTGTCCATCTTCCATTCAGTAGTTATGAATGGACAAGAAGGCAGCTCAGCTCTGAGAGTATTGGGGAGCCATAGGATGGAGATATAGATAGTGTGCTGACCTTGTGTCCTTACCACAGATAAGGACTGAGCACACAGGGCACTTCATTTCTAGAAGTGAAGTACACTTTATGCTCTAGATTAACTGGATGAAGAAAATAAAGCAGTATAACTTTTTATAGATTAGAGCCCCAAAGACTTAGACCAATTCTATATAGGTCCATTCAGTAGAGTTTGAGCTCTTTGCTGGTAGGCTGCAAATTATCCTAAGTGTCCTAAGGTACAAAGAAAAAAAAAACACAGAAATTCTTTGGTGATATAGATGGACTAAAATTGGTGCCAGCATTTATTGGACTAAAATTAGTGTCAGATTCTTCAGAGTACGTACTGTAGCTACTTGATATACGATTAGACATTCAATATAAAACTGGAATCTTTTGTTCTAAATGCAAGCAGCCTCATCAATTGATCAGATAAACAACTTAAACAAAACAAACAAAAATATATTTGTCAATGGAAGATAATGGCCTTGTTGGAGGACTATTTAGAATAGAGGTTTTCAGGATTGAGCGTGTGTACAGAATTCCTAAGGAGCTTTTAAACATCTGTCATGCCAAGACTACCCATAAAAAAGTCAAATTCTATGGGTCTTGCATGCAGACTTTTAATCTCCATACTTAGGAACCTATCCTGATGATTCTGGTGAAAATAACCCAGGGACTACAATTTAAAAGCAATTGGTTTAGTGTTTGTGGTAGTTGGAGTATTGATCCCCTAGGGATGCCCATAACCTAACTACAGCACCTCTTCCCTTAACTGGCAAAATGAGAGTAAAGTTGCAGATGCAATAGGATTGTTAATCAGCTGACTTTACAATGAGTAGATTGCCCTAGATCATCTGGGTGAACCCAATAAGATCAAGTGAGCACTTCAAAATGTAGAAGCTATCTTGGCTGTGGACAGAGAGGTGAAAATGGACCAAGGGTCAGATAGATAAGATGCTGCTGGCTTTGAAAACAGAAGGAGTGCTTGAGTCAAGGCATGTGGGTGGCCTCTAGAAGATGGAAAAGAGAAGGAAATGGATTCTCACATACAGCTTCCAGAAAGGAGCTTAGCTTTGCTGATGCCTCGTTTTTAGCTTAGTGAGGTCTGTGGTGAACTTCTAACCTACAGAACTGTAAGATACTAAATGTGTGTCGTTTTAAGTCACTAAGTTTAAACTTTTTGTTACCAGAAAATGAATATTGTATTCCTCTAGTCAAGTTGCTTCCTTTCTTTTTTTCTTTCCTCACCTCCTCCTCCTTTTGTTTTTGTCATTTGCGCTCTGCTGAATGTGTCACATAATATGGTGATGTGGCAATCCCTGATTCCTCACAGCCAACAGTGTTTACTTGGGGGAAACTTTATGGTTTATGCAGACCTAGAAGGCAGTCTCTTACTGTGGCTTTTGTCTCTCACTCACTGGTCAGTCCAAACATGAGACAATTTTTCTTTCTAATCACTGGCAAGTGAGAAAGAAAGGTAGACTTCAGCCAGCAAAAAAGTATAACATTGACTGCAGTCCTTCCTTATTGGTTGGAATCATAGATGGACAGGGAATTAGGGGGCAGATATTCAACTTTATTCAAAGAAGTGTAAGGCACAGGAGCACAATGCGTCACTTATCTTGGTTTTTACTGAGATATCTCCTATCGCTTTCTTCGCTCTGAAAGTTGGACCTATTTCCTTGGTTACAAAAACTTAGACAGAATTGATAAGACAAAGGGTGGTGTAGACAAGACAGTTTAGATTATGGTAACAAGTGAAAAACCCTAAGAATTTACAATGCGTCTTGGAAGCTGCCCCAGTTGTCTATGCCTGGCAATGAGCTTGGGAATAAGGATTTGTTACATTTCGTATTTATGACATTGTGGTAAAAAACTATCATTTCCCTTTTACAGATGAAGAAACTGAGACTCAGAAAAGTTCAGTATTTACTTATTATCATGTACCCAATCACAGCTGGATGTGGCATTAGAACCCGTCTTTATGACTAGAACAACAGATTTTTTTTGCCTTTTGGGCTTATTTTAGACAATAAATACCACTGCTCTTTACAAGATGCATTTCTTTTTTGGCCGCTAATCTAATGATGAATAAATAATAGATCACTGCTGTAGAACCTGATTCCGTGGCTACACCCAGATAAATGTCCCATTGGCATCAGTAGCAATTAGCTTCAATAAGAGGTTGGCCTGATTAATAATAATACCACCACCTGCTATTTATAGACGACTGTTCTCCAAGGAGTCTAAAGTGCTTTGTAGACATTATCTAATCCAGTCTTGCTGTGTTACCGTAACTTGGGTTTTGGTCTGTGGTATCTTTGCCTTTTCACAGAGAGGGCTCAGGTTTAGAAAGGACTAGATCTTGGGACTTGGGTTGACATCCCCTACTGATGACTCATCAGTGACTTTTTCAACTTCTTGTGAGTTTGGTCTCCATGTCTGTCATCACAGATTCTGCTTTCCATGGCCATCTGGCATTACTTGGACCACAGGAGAGGGACAGATAGATTCATGGGAATTTTCAAGGTGTATCTGAAATCACAACCACCACAAACACTTATTTAGTGCTGGCTATGTTCTAGGTCCTATGCTAGGCACTTTAGAGGTACTGTCTGACTTATGCCTCCCAATATTCACCAAGAGGTGGGTACCATTGCCAATCCTGTTTTACAGAGTAGAAAACTAAGACTTGGAATAGATAAATGATTTATTCCAATTTGACTGTTGACTGTCTAAGACAGTACTACATCTTTTTTGAGAAATTCTGAGGCTTCACCACCCAGCACAGAACCAGGTATGCATGAGATACCCAGAATGTTGCTGATGAAAATACATGTGCAGCACAGTCCAAAACCTTCAGAGACTCATGTATACTGACTTGGAATTATTTATCCATAGAATATTTATGCTCTAAAATGGAGCATTTCAAGAGCTAAATAAGTGCCAGCTCAAAAGACTCAGATCCAAGCCTCCTGACCACGTGGGTTTCAATGGGAGAGCTGAGCTTATGGATGGGTAGGATGCATGACTGCAGCAAACTGAGGAAAGGTAGAATAATGGGTATTTATTGTCCTGCTCAGGAACTTTAAATTATGGAGTTTGAAGGGCTCAATTTGGAATAGGAGAAGCTAAGGAAAAAGGGGCAAACACATGAGTGTTGGCACCAGAACATCTTAGAGATAGTATAGACATGGCATACATGTATAAAAGGAAGGACGTGGAGCTCACAGAGCCTGGGAACCAGGGAACTAGGGCCATTTGCACTAGTGGGAGTCATGAGAGAGTTCTAGTCACTGGCCAGGACCAAAGATTGTTTGGGGGAGGCGCTCTGGATTCTTTTTTTCTCCCGCCCTCAAATCTCCCACCAGTATTTTGAACTAGACTTGGCTAATCCTAATAAGAAGCTAGGATAGCCGGGCTCGTGGCTCAGCCTGTAATCCCAGCGCTTTGGGAGGCTGAGGTGAGTGGACTGACTGAGCCCGCGGGTTCGAGATCGCCTGGGCAACTTGGTGAGACCTCATCTCTATAATAAATCAAAAAATTAGCCGGGCATGGTAGCGCGCGCCTGTAGTTCCAGCTACTTGGAAGGCTGAGGCGGAAGGATCGCTGGAGCCCAGCAGGTCGAGGCTGCGGTGACTGGGAGTGGCCACTGCACTCTAGTCTGGGCAACAGAGTAAGATTCCAACTCAAAAAGAAAAAAAAAAGAATTGGCGATCCTTAAAGGAGAGTCTCTTGTATTAGGATTTAATCACAATTCAAGAGCAAGAAACAAGCCAACATTCAGATGAGCATCTTGCTTGAGAATGTCACCTCATGGTCAGGGTCCAGCTTCCTTTGGTTAAATGCTGTTGGCAGCAGGTCACCAAGGACTAGCTTTCCTGGAGGCTGAGGCCACAGGATTTTTACTGCTCAGAGGAGCTTGGCTGCCCATACATCATCTTCTCCATTCAGTCACATGGCGATTGAAATTCCAAAATGGATGAAAAATTCCTTGGAGTTAAAGTGACAAGTTTGAAAGTGCCTTTGACAGGATAAATAAATACACAAGAAAGTGCATACATAAAGCTTCTGCCTTTCTACTGTAGACATTGCTCTTGCAGTTGCCTGGACAAGTAAAGGTTTGCATCAGTAACCTGAATATTTTTACCAATCTGATCTTGCTGATGACAAAGACAGCAGTCTCAGAACAGCCTGAAGCAGAGACAGAACTATGCCCTTTTCTTTCCAGGGGCACCACTGAGGCTCAGGAGTCAGGGTGCTTTTGCTTACCAAGAGGATTGTACTTATTTGTGCAATTTTCTCCATGGAATGACATGACAACTACTCTTCCCTCTTCTCTTTTCCCTTTCTTCCCTCCCTTCTTTTCTTCCATACCTTTATCACTTAAAAAAGGATACCCTCCATACCTTTATCACTTAAAAAAGGATACCCACTATTTCAGTCATCTATTGCAACATAGCAAACCGTATCAAACATAGTGGCTTCAAACAGCAGTTCTTCATTTTGCTCATGCATCAGCAGTTGAGGCAAGGCTTGGTGAGTCAGCTCCTCTCTGCTCTTTGCTGTCAGCAGAGGCGGCTCAGCTTCCAAGATGGCCCACTCACAGGGCTGACACATTGGTGCTGGGAGCTGAACCAGAGACTGTCTGCTGAGGGCTGCAATTCTCTTCAAGTGGGCTTCTCCAAGGGGCTACTTGGACTTCCTCAGAGCAGGATGATGGAGTCATAAGGGGTCAGGTAGAAATTTAAAGACTTCTTGGGATGTCATGGAAGCCCAGGACTTCATTTCCACAACATTCTTTTGGTCAAGCAGGTCACTAACACCAGCCTAGATTCAAAGGGAGGGGAACTAGACTGTATCTTTAAGTGGTAAAAGTAGCAAACAAATTTGTGCCTTTTAAAAATTTGCTACCCTTACCTTGCGGGAGGTGAGCATATAATGCCGGTAACTTCATGGTAGCAAAGCAATGTTGCATGTGCAGGATTCCATATAACTCAAAATAGAGGGCAAAGGTTCTAAGGTCAACAGCAGAATTCTCCTTGGACCAAGGATCCAGGGGGTTCCTATACCAATTAGGGATGGTGAATTCATGTTAGGCAGACTTGTGTTTGAATACCAGCTCTGAAATTTATTACTGAGTAACTTTAGACATGTTTCTCAATTTACACAGATTGTAGTTTTCTCAGTTGTAAAATGGAAATAATCTTACCTAACTTTAAGCACTCCCTCAAAGAGAGGGCACTTATTAAAATGTCTGGGTTATAATGGACAGTCAATAAATTGAAGCTATCTATTTCACTGAGTATTGAAACTCATTTTCTAGGAATCCTTTGAGATCTACTGAATTTGAGCACCTTATAATTACTTTTGTAATCATTTTTATGTTTCCTCATTTCTTGAAGTTCTTTTTTTATTACAAGAGTAAAACATGTACACTTCAAATATTTAGATAATAAAGCTAAACAAAATAAAAAGAAATAGAAATCATCTGCAATAATGCAATCCGGAGACAGCCCCTGGGAAGTCTCTGGGATATGTACTTCAAATAGATATCATTCAACTATTTCTAGAAAAATGCTCCACCCCCAGTCTCAGGGCTTAGCATAGAGATCACTTAGTCTTATCAATCTGAGGGGCAGCTGAGGGTTAGCTGATCTAGGCTGGACTTGGTTGAACAGCTCTGTTCTATATGATTCTTATTTGCCTCCTGTGGAACAAAAGTCACCATCCCAATTAGAGTCTTCTCATGGAGTTGGACAGAAACACAAGGGAACATGTGGAAATGTGCGAGGGTTTTTATGACCTAGAGCTTGAATGGGTGCACCCACATTTTCAATTCAGTCTGTTGGTCAAAGCAAGGGACTCCAAAATCAGGGACAAAGGGTATAGATCCAGAAAGTAGTTCAGAACTAGGGTCAATTATGAAGTTATTCCCATATCATGTAATTGTGTGTGTGTGTGTGTGTGTGTGTGCAAAAATTGACTCAAATTATATATCTTTCAATTTTTATACTAGTTTTTCACTTAATATGTTGTAGAAAAACTTTCATGTACTAAACTATCTTTTAGCACTAAAACTTTGAAGCATTGTACCTTTATTCCACTAAATGGATGTTCCACAATTTGTTAAATTGGTTTCCTATTACTAGTCATTTGGGTTATTCCCAGATTTTCAGCATTAGTATATTTTAGCTCTGAGTTTATGTGCATCCATGTTTATGTTTCCATATTGCTAGGTCAAATTTGTATGGTTTCAATACATATTACTGAACTGCCCACATTTAAAAGAGTAACACCTACTTATATGTTCCCTACTAATCCACAGTCCAAATTTATATTTTATCAGTTGTCTAATATTATTTGTAGTGATGTGGTTTTTCCCATCTAGAATTTAGTCCTGCATTGGTTGTCATGTTTCTTTGACCTCTTTATTCTGGAAAAATTTCTTTGCCTTTTTTGGTATTTTTCTGACTTTGATACTTATGAAGGGTACAAGTCAGTTATTTTGTAGAATGTTCCTCAAGATGGGTTTTTCTGATGCTTATTCATGAATAGGTTCAGGCTATGTATATTTGGTAGAAAAACCAAAGTAATGTTGTGTCCTTCTTGGATCATCATAGAAGGAGGCATATGATGTTTTTTTGCCCATTTTTAGAGGTACAAATTTTTGGTTCAGGTGACGTCTACCCTATTTCTCTACCATAAAGTTATTGGTTTTCCATTTGTACTCCCTTTGTAGGTAAATATTGGAGGCTATGCAAATATACTGTCATCAAACATTCAACTTCTAGCTCCAGGTTTCATTGATGATTTTCTAACTCTATTGTTATTTCTACAATCACAAATTGATAATATTGTGTAAGAAAGATCTTTATTCTTTTTTTTTTTAGTCAATTATTTAGTTACATTATCACCGAATCATAGATCTATATTTTATTTACTAGACTATAATCCAGTTTTAATGCTCAAATTGTCCCAGATGTTGGTAGTGGGAGTTCCTTGAAGCTGGCTTCTGTGTTTTTGTGATATGTCCCTATCATTCTTTGAAAACTTTCATTTTTTTCTGATGCAACATGATCTTTTAGAACTCTCTTCTATTTTTCCTAACCCATCCTTGGAGTCTGCCTATTTTCTAAGGAGTCTTTATTCTTTTTAATGGCGGAGGGTATTTAGAATCTAAGATCTGAATACTGTGGATGTGTAGGCCTTTTAGGTCCTCTTTAGTGTACAAACACTAATCTTTCCATTTTCCTATTGTGAACTACTTCTATGATACTGGGAAAACTGGCTGTCAATATTCAGATATATTTGAAAAAAGATATTTTGTATTTTAATTTTGTTTCCAAGTAAGGCTTAACATTTTGCTTTTGCCTTTTACATTTTAATATATAAATTCTGATTTGATGTGTTTGGATTTTTCCTTTTTGATTTGGAATTCTTCATTATATGTTATTATATGTAATATGCATTATATTTATTAACTGCTTCTCTGTTACATGTACAAATATTAAAATGTTCTTCTAAGTTTATCATTTTTTATTTAGAATTTTTTCATTCTGTTTTTGTTTCCCATAAAGAAATATACAATTTTTTTTCCTTTTATTTCCTTTTGTTCAAATCACAGGTGTGCAGAATTTATTTACTGTGATCCCTGGTACTAACACACTGTTTTATTGTCCTTTCGTGGCATCCGTATTAGTCTGGGCTCTCAAGAGAAACAGAAGCAATACGATGTATATGTGTGTCTATATCTGTATCCATATCCACATCCATATCTATATCTCTATCTCTGAACATATCTCCATGTCTGTCTGTCTGTTTATACCTATCTATGTAGCCTATATACTGTATATCCATATGTATCTATATCTATCCATATATAGACAGATATGGGGATACTATGTATGTATATATGTATCTATCATTCATCTATCTATTTCTATCTCTATATCTATGTATCTGTCTATGTATCTATCTATCTAATAAGGAATTGGCTCACAAGATTATGGAGGCTGAGAGCTCCTGGGATTTATAGCTGGTAAACTGATGATCCAGGAGATCGTGTAGTTTAGTTTGAGTCTGAAGATGAAAGAAGACTGATGTCCTCACTTGAGGACAGTAAAACAGAGATAGAATATTTTCTTACTCAAACATTATTCTTTGTTGGCCTTCAACAAATTAGATGAGATCCTGAATTGTACCCCACAAACACTGAGGAGGGTAATGTTTACTCAGTCTACTGATTCAAATGCTAATCTCATTCAAAAACACCACGTAGACACACCGAGAAATAATGTTTAACCAAATATCTGGGCATCCTGTGATCTAGTCAAGCTGACACATAAAATTAATCATTACTGCCTCCTTTTATGTAACGGTTTTATTTTATTTTAAAGATGTGGGGTACAATTCAGGATTAGGTATACAAGTGGTCATTGTACAGATAAATTTTGGACTTCCCTTTCGTTCCCACTTTGCCTTGTTTGAGATCAGGTACTATTATTGATGTTGCATTCCCCTGCCTCCTCACACTGTCAGTATCCTGCTACTGTCAATCCCTTTCTTATAGTAATGAGTGAGAACATGTGGTACTCTGTTCTTTGTTTCTGTGATAGATCACTGAGTAGGATAGACTAAATTCACTGAAGTTGCTGCTAAGTCCATATGTTTGTCCTTCTTTATGGCTGCATAATATTCTATTGTGTATATTTACCACATTTTTATTTATCCAGTCCAGTTTCAATAAGCAGCATGGTTGGTTCCATGTTTTTGCTCCTGTGAATAGTGCTGCAATAAACATGCGCGTGCTGGTATCTTTCATGCCGAAGGGAAAAAAAAAACAAGCAGCCCCTTTAAAAAGTGGGCAAAAGACATGAATAGACACTTCTAAAAAGAAGACATGTAGGCAGCCAACAGACACATAAAAAAGTGCTCAGCCTCACTAATCATCAGAGAAATACAAATCAAAACCACATTGAGATACCACCTAACCTCTGTAAGAATGACCATTATTAATAAAACAAACAGCAACAGATGCTGGCAAGGATGTGGAGAAAAAGGAATGCTTCTACACTGCTGGTGAGAATGTAAAGTAGAGCAACCTCTTTGGAAAACATGTGGCAACTTCTAAAAGAACTAGACATTGACATTCTTTTTATGTAGTTGTTTTCATTGCATTTGTCATTTTTTTGTTTAATTATTTTAATAATGCAGTAGACACCTATAATATACCTGCCCCAATTCAGCTACTTTCTTCACAAGAAGCTATATATAAACATGGTTGAGGGTCAGGTGCCATGGCTTATGCCTGTAATCTTGGCACTTTAGGTGGTCAAAGCAGGAAGATTGTGAGAGGTTAGGAGTTTGAGACCAGCCAGGGCAACATAGTAAGATGCTATCTGTATAAAAATTGTTAAAGACAGCTGGGCATGATGGTGCATGCCTGTAGCCTTAACTACTCAGGCGGCTGAGGCAGGAAGATGGCTTGAGCCCAGAAGTTTAAAGCTGCAGGGAACTATGACCACATCACTGCACCATCACTGAACTATAGCATGGGTGACTGCACAAGACCCCATCTCTTAAAAAACAAAATACAATTCTCACCTCTCTCCTCTGAGGTCTCCATCATCCTGAATCCATTTTTATTTTGTCTTATTAAATAAAAGTGGAGTTTAGTATTAAAAGGTAGGCTTTAAAATTTTTATTGTTTGTAATTTCATAAAAATGGTATGTAATTATTAAAAAACAATTAGCATTGATTTATAATGTACATGCAATAACATACACAAAATATTGTGTAGAGTTCAATAGATTTTTTACTTATATAAACACCTGTGTAGCTTCCTCCAATATAAAGATATAGAACTCTTCCAGTGGCCTAAAGGACTTGTATACAATCTTTTGGTATGATTTTTACTTAATGTCATTTTGCTAAAATGTGTCCACATAATTGCTTGTCATGTCATTATGCTTCATTCATTTTAACAGATGTATGATATTCCATTGTATAAATATACCATTTTTACTGATCCAATTTCTTGTTGTTGGACATTTGAGTGGTTTCCAAGTTTTTGCTATTGTCAACAGTAACTCTAAATATTTCTGGCTGTGTGTCCTGATACATGTGTATAATGGAGAGGAATTGCTGAACAATAGACTATATAGATGTTTAATATTAGAAGACACTACTCTATTTTCCAAGATGATGATACCATGTTATGTTCCACTAGTAGTGTATGAGAAATCCTGTAGATCTAAATCTTCATAATTAAGGACTGCAAACTTTCAATCTTTACCAACTGAGGGTGTGTAAAACTGTAGATCATAATTGTCTTGGTTTGTTTTTTTCCTAATCACTAACACTGTGTGACACCTTGCCAAGGGGTTATTAGCCACTCATTCTTCTAGGAAATGCCTGTTCATGTCTTTTGCTCATTTTTAAATGGGTCATTCCTGATTTTATTTTTGATTTGTAGGATGACCTTGGATGTTCAATAAAATAAATTCTATCAATCTTTGTCTTTATGATTTCTACCTTTGCTTGCCAATTTAGCAATGTTTCCCCACCCAACAATAATTTAAATATTCATCTACATTTTTTCATCCAGTGCCTCCTGGTTTTCTCTCTGCTGTTTCTATCACTAACAGGCCCCACCTAGGCCACATTTCTGAGCTGAAGGTTTGCAGCCTGGGACATGGGACTTTGCATGCATAATCAGGTACCCAAGTTTCTCTGGTTCTCCACCCTGGCCCTTTTCAGGCTCCACCCAATGTTGGCTGTGTTCTGGCCCAGGGAACTGCCTGGAGATACCTGATTTATTTCCAGCAGATCTGAGTCATTTTCCTTTCCAAGAAACCAAGGAGTATAACATTTACTGGATACTCTGGAAGACTCAGCTAAAGTACTTTTACAAGTGAAGACACAAGTTCTGAGAGGTGATGTAATTTGCCCAAGATTTCATAGCCAGAAATATGAGAAAGGTGTGAAAATGCAGAATGTTTCCTTTGGACAAATGGATCTATGTTTGAAAAATTTACAGTGGATTCAGTGAACATGCACTAAATTATTTTCTTGCCTCTGAGTCCCAGAATGTGGTAAAAGGAAGTTCACACAGCAGTTCAGTTGGTCTCCTTGTTCTTATTCAAGCCTCCTCTATCTTATTCTTTTTTTTTTTTTTTGAGTTGGAGTCTCACTCTGTTGCCCAGACTGGAGTGCAGCGGCCGCTCCCGACCACCACTGCCTCGACCTGCTGGGCTCCAGTGATCCTTCCGCCTCAGCCTTCCAAGTAGCCGGAATTACAGGCATGCACTACCACGCCCGGCTGATTTTTTTGATTTATTGTAGAGATGAGGTCTCGCTGCCCAGGCGGGTCTCGAACCTGCGGGCTCAGGCAATCCACTCACCTCAGCCTCCCAAAGACGCGGGATTACAGGCTGAGCCACCGAGCCCGGCTTATCTTATTCTCCATGTAATACTCAGGAATGCTTTTATTGAAGCCAGCTCTCGTCTCTCTGTTGCTTCAAATGCTTCAGTTGGTCCCTTTTGCACTTGCATTTAAATTTAAACTCTTCATCATGCCCTGCAGGTTTGGTAGCTGTCTACCTTTCCAGCTTTATTTCCCACACTCACTCTTTCTCAACTACTCTGGTCACACATATCTCCCTTATATTTTTTGAATGTGCTGAGTTTTTTTTCCACCTTAAGATCTTTGCCCCTGCTGTTTCCTCTGCTGAGAAGGCTTCTCTCCCGAACATTTTGCATGACCATCTTCTTGTTTTTTGTTCGTACATTTGCTTAAATGTCATCTCCTTAGAGAAATTTATTTTGTTCCTCCTAAATGCATACATCCCTCTTTACAATGTATCACAACACTTTGTGTAATTCCTTCCTGGAACTTATTGCAATTTGTAATTATGTTGTTTACACATTTCTTATTACTCCTCTCTGAACCATTTCTCCAGTGGATTGTACACTCTATCTTATTCATTTGTATCCCCAGGGGCTGGGCCAGTGCCTGGCAAACTGTTCAGCCAATATTTGTTAGGCCAAGGAGTGAATCCAGTAGCTACTCAATAATTAGTGGTTTTCTTTTCCTTCTCTTTTTTAAGCAGCACTGCCATACACACATACTGGCACATGCAACTTGAAGGAACTTGAATAGAACAATGGAAATTACTTCTCAGTGGCTGTATCTAGTATGTATCAGAAAAAAACTGGCTAAACCCGTTGAGCTAGCCACTATTTTATGGTTTGCTTTGCTTGAATTAATCAGGTTTCTTGAGGCTTCTTCTGGTCTGGGTCTATGTAGTCATAAAGAAGAGGAGTTTATGTTAATGAAGATACATTGTGGTCTATAAACTTAATAAGCGCAATATTTGAATATATCACTACCAAAAAATACCTAATAGGCTATATAACAACAGAATAATTTTTTTTTTTTTTGGAAAGAGAATCCAACACATTTAGACAGAGGTCAGGAACCAAACAGACACACTTTCAAGAGCTTTGTTTATGGTGCCTTTTCTTAATACCTGGTTCTCAATGAAATAATAGAAGGCATGGTGAGGGAGAGTTATCATGTTTCCCATGTGCTGAAGGAGGAAAAATTGTTAATCCCCAGGACATGTTATAAGTAAAACTACAATCTGCTATTCTAATTTGGATTCTGGAATATCTTCTCAATTATAGTCTCATTCTACTTTCCAGTCTGGCTAGAAGTTCCAAAGACTGGGGCCTGCTTTTCAAGCCTAAACTCTTTATTGAGACTGCATGTTTGGTACACGTCTGCCTTAGAAATCCTGATTTCTTAGAAATCAGAAGTGAGAAATTCCAGATCTTTATCTCAGTGATATTGGAAAGTTTTGTGTTTCATGCACTAAAGGATGGGCTATGGGTTGATTTTTTAAGGATAATTAGCCAATTTTATTACATTTGGAGGAAGAAAGCAGTTATCTTTGCCCCCTCTCTCTCTTTCTCTCTCTCTCCTTCCCTTTTTCCTTTCTTTGGGTCTTCCCTTCCTCCTTTCTCTTTTTCTTCCTTTTTTTCTTCTTTCTTTCCTTGCACAAACTATGTGCTAGGTGCTGTGATATGGGAAAGAGATAACAGATGAAATGTCTTACCTTTTAGGTGTTCACTTGGAAAAAAAGCCAAGTCAATCACTAGAGTACAAGATGATGAAACCTACAGAAGAATAGGCACACATTTCTAGGAACATAAACCATAGTGTGATAATAAATACAACTGGCTCTAGGTGGGGGAGACCCTGATTTGTAGCTTTTGCTGATTCCCATGGTGTAAATTCTTCCATTTTGGCAGATTTCAAGCTACCAATCTGCTGCTGCTACACAGGGAGTTAGGAAGAGATGCACATATTCTGCTCTGTAGTTTATAGGGGCTGGCTCAGCACATCCCTGAGAAAGGTGTCTAATTGGATCCATTTGGGAGTGGGTTAGTAATGGTAGGATGACGTGATATCCAAATTGCATTTACTTATTTGGGAATGGGCGGGGCGGGGAGTAAATGGAAAAGGTTATAACTCATTTTCTTCTTAGGTACATTAAAGAAAATATAGAAAATATAGAAAAAAATTAAAACCCTCTGAATTTTAAAAACTGAGAAATGAATACTTAACTTTTTATGATTATTCCTTGTACCTTTTTCTTTTTTCTCTTGGTGGGTTGGGCTTTTATTCTTAAGCAGTGTGCTCTCTATTCCCATTAATCATTTGTCTGATAGTAATACTGTGACTATTTTATTTTACTTTTAACTAACAATTCATTTTTTGACATTTTGATGACTATTTAAATTTAGATTCTGATAAAATCTAAGAATCTTTGTTTTCACATATTTTATATTGATTATTATTACTTGTTAAATTTTATTTTATTATAAGAATGTAGGGTACAAGTGAGGATTAGCTACATAAGTAGGCTACATGCAGGTGAAGTTTGGGCTTCTAACTGGCTCTCTCTCCTCCTGGTAATGAACCAAGTACCCTTTGTGTTGTCATGTGTACCCTGCCCTCTTCCCTCCCTTAGCAGTGCCCGGTGACTGCTGATCCCTCCCTTGTGTTAATATGTCTAATATTCAGGGCCCACTTATGAGTGAGAATATGTGGTATTCAGTTCTTTGTTTCCATGATTGTTCACTTAGTATAATGGTCTTCAACTCCATCCAATTTGCTGCAAAGTTCATGATTTTGTTTTTTGGTATATTTTGCATTTATATATAAAATTATAAGTATTATATTCATTTTTCTGCCACTTGTTTTAAAATGTATTTTAATATGTCCTTATCATGTTCTTGATTTCTTGCCTTTTGTGTATGTTTTAAATACTTTTATGTTCTCTATTACCATTATACTTTTACAATTTATGTACCCTATATTAAACTTCACTCTGTTTATCTTAAGAATTTTAGCATACTTTCTTCTCTATCATCCCCTCATTTTCCTCTTCCACTTAGAAATTTTCAACAGGCTCTGGAATTTTAGATATAAATTGTTGGTATGAAATTATTCTTATTGTTGTTTTGTTTTTGCTTACTTTGAGTACTTTTTCTTTCAAAAATAATTTTAACATTGGTATATGGTTTTATAACTAAGCTTAAAGTGTTGGTTTAGTCATACGTGTATTTTAAAAGATTTCAGTGCTCTTTGGTAGCCTTTTACACCATTTTTCAGTTCGGGTTTTTGCTTCATCTTTCAGTTGGGCAGAGCAAAGATTCATGTAACTTTTCAAAAATGAGTATATCAATAATCTATCAGAGCATCCCTTGAATGTTTGGAATGAAAATGTGGTTCTGTTAACATGCCTTGCAGATGAAAATTCAACTGACTGGGGGTAAACAAAAATCTAATTCAGTCAAGGACCATAATAGAAATCATTGATCACCAGGAGCACTGACACTCCACCATGGGTGTTACTCTTGAAACACAGATCTCCTTTTCTATTTGTGCAGTTGTGTTTTTGGACCCAGGTGTGGGTCTTTATATTCCTTTTTGCTACAGTGCATCATGTGCTGTTCAGCATAACATCGGGTACAAACCACAAGTCTATCCCAGCTCTAGACCCAGGCACTGTTGACTCTGGGCTCAGGATGCTCATTGGACAAAAGCAGGACCACCTGATGCTGGGCACAAGCCAGAGGAGGAAGCTGGTGGTACAATGACAGGTGGACTCCTCAGATGCCAACTGCCAGAGAGCTGCTAACCTATCTTAGAATCACTGATGCCTATTAAATCCTTGAGGCTTTGTCTGGTTAAGCCTTCCTTTGGACTCTCTGAGAAGATGGTAAGTTTCTCACCAAGGCACACTTGCAGGGGGTAACCTCTGTGAACACTCATCAATCCCACATTACTTCCTGTTAATCCTTCAGGACTCATGTGCTCAACACACACTTTAAGTAAAGATTTGTCGTGTCATTCTCATGTCTCCTTCTTGGCACAGCATGTGTTGCTTTGCATTTATCACCTTATGCACTCATCCTGTTATCTCATCATCCTCATGTACAGATGAGGAAACCGGTTGAGAAAGAGGTCAGAGCACTTGCTCAGGACCCCTTGACTGGTGAGCAGCAGAGACACATCAGTACTTTGGCTCATGGTCTGCTGTTTTTCCTCTGCTATAGACTGCTTTTTTTCCTCATAAATGATTCTGGCTGCAGAGCCTCCCAAAGCTCCTCTTGGGTCCCCAAGTTGTCTCCAGCCTCTTTGAGATCCCCCCTTCTCAAGTTTTTCCATACAAGCGAGGAGGCTCAGGCTTTCTGGGCCTCCAGCAGTACAGCTTTGTGTGTTCCCTCTTTATTCTCTTCCCGTGGAGGACAGAGAAGTGGAGGCTGTTACCATGGCCTCACACTGGGTTTCAGACTCAGGTTGGATGCAGACCTACCCTCATCACCAGGTTCCAGGACTCACCTCCCTGCAGGTTTTATTGCCTTGGAAATAAGAATTAGGGATCTGTTTATAGGCCTGGAAGGAGCAGTAAAAGTTTGCAAGCATTTCTATCTCTTACTTAACAAACCTTAATGTGCTCTTCATATACCCATTCTCCTAGAAAAAAAAAAAACACTTAGAAAAATTGGACAGGGTGGAGGTGAGGTTCAGGTATTATCAGCAAGCTAAAAATCTCATGAATTCCACATGAACCTAAGGAGTTCATTAAAGGGAGGAGAATATATTGCAGGAAGGTCTCATTGTGAGCTTCCCTGAGGCCTAGGATGCTACAGAGGGGGCGCTTTGAGGCTTGCTAGGTGCTCCAGACCTGCAGCACTTTTCAAATTCCTGGACCTGCTCAGAAAGTCCTCAAGTTCTCTAAGATCTGGAAAAATGAGGTGGTGTGTGGCATGGGGTAGGGAAAGCAAACCATTCTCAGTCCAAATAGAAGAGTGTGTCTAATGAGTCAGGTAAGATGACAAAGTACCTGCTACAGGCTTGAGAGATAGAAAACTTAGTTCTTGACTTGAGATGTTTGGATTTCAGGTATAGGAGATTTATATACATGACATAATACTAGTTACACGTAAGCAGTTCTCCGCCCAGACATTATTTTAAACTCTACTTAAGTCCATGAAATTCCTTAAAGTTTAAGTACTATTATTATCCTTATTTTTCAGATGTGGAAGCAGGTGTTCAAAGAGGTTTAGGTTCAAAGAGCTGGTATTCAAGTGGAAACAATTTTCAGAATCTGTGCTCTTGAGAGACCTATGATACAGCCTCTTCTGGTCAGAAATGGGCATAGGACTCAGTGGCACTGACCTTGGCTCACTGGTACCAGGCATTAGGGACCAGGGAATTCAGATAACACAGGAGAGGACAAAAGGGAAAGAAAACAAGCATTGACTGAGCCCTGCTGTGTGTCGCATAGTTTTTATGAATTAGTCCTTTCAATATTCACAGTCATCTTTGAAATGGAGGTTATAATGCTCTTCATTCAGATGGGGAAAAGAGTTCAGAGAGATTAAAATCACCTGTTAGTAAATGGCAAAAACTAGGATTCAAGGGCCTGCCTAACCTCAAAAACTTCAATATCAGGTTGTTTCCAAGAAAGAGATAATTAGTGCTTATGGTGGGTAGGGAAAAATTAAATTCATTCATTCAATACTTATTAAGTAGTTTTTACACTATTCTATCCTTCTGGGAAGCTAAAGTATTCATAATCCTGAAACTACAAAGAGATGTATGAAATTAGAGCAGTCTTCGACTGATGTGGATTCTGGTCCCCAATCTCGAACAGTCCCAGTTCATGCCCTCTGAGGGCTCCTGAACAAGCTGTAACTTCCCATGCCTCTGGCAGACACAACATCTGCTCCTTGTCCTGCTTTAGACATGATTAGCCTCTGAAACTTGGGCTGATCTTCCTCACAAACCACAAGGTCACTTGTATCACTTGCATGTGAATGGGAGAATTGTCTTGTGTGTAGAAGAATTACTAGTCTCGCTAACCCTCCTTAAACTGTCAAATGTACCAAGAATCTGAACAGAAACTTGAGCTATTTACTTGGAGGGGATCAGGGTTCTTTTGTAAAGGATCATGAACCTGGAAAAGGCTGAATTGTTACAGATGGAAGGGCAGGCACTTCAGGGACAGGGTGGCCAGCGGGAATACCTGTTTTGTATCTCTCTGACCCCTTGAAACCTAGCAGCCTCACTGGTAGTAAGTTGTCTGCTCCTGTTATGGTTTCATACCGTGCTGACTCTTGGGGGCTGCATGTTAACATTTGCTCCAGATAGTCAGGAAACATCAGTAGAATCTAATGCAGGCTTCATGTCTTTGGGAAGCAAAAGTCTAAGATCTGCACCCTTTCTTTCTAGTCAGGAGTAGGAGAAAAGGGGAGAAATTAAGGTGAAAAATATGAATTGGCTAAGAGTTACTATCTCTTCTAAAGACACACAAATCTGAAAACAAACAAATGGGAAAGATGAGATTCATTTACATACCACTCATGAAGCTCTCATAAGTATTGATGCTGGGGGCACAAAAAGATCTTAGGTAGAAGTAAACGGATATGATATTTAGGCTTGCAAAAGTTACATTTTTATAACCCAAATCAGGGATTTTCTTTCTTACTAAAGATATTTTTCTTTCAGGAAAATCAAGGGGATTAATGTTAAAATGTGAGACAACCTACCTCCTGGTTGTAGGTTATATGATGCTGGCCTTTTAAATAGTAGGGCATACTCTTCTTGTTCTTTCCTCCATATTATCTGATGAAGCCTAGGAGATTCCATCTTGCTTTCTTCTCCCACACATCCCTTTAATTTTTTGTCTAGACTTTAAGAAATGGGAAATTCAATTAGATTTGAAAAGTGAATCTAGAAGAGTCTAAGAGGCACAGACTGAAGTAGTGACAAGGAACACAGGTTCAGGAATCAGACTGTCTGAGTCTGAATTTTAGCTCTTCTCCTTTTTAGTCACATGGTATTGGGCAAGTGAATTAGGCTTTCTGAGCCTCAGTTTCGTCATGTGTAAAATGGGGGAATGCTAGAAACCTCATAGGAGTATTTTTCAAAGCAAATAAAATTGCAAGACAATTTTCCTAATGAACATAGATACAAAAATTCTCAACAAGATTCCAGCAAATAGTATATCCAATAACACATTTCAAGGATTATCTATCATGACTAAGCGGGCTTCATTCCCTGGATGCAGGGATAGTTCAACCTTCCTAAGTCTATAAACATAATTCATCACATTAATGGGTGTAAAACCAAGACCCACATGTGTATCTCATTAGATGCAGAAAAATCTTTTGTTAAAATTCAGCATCCCTTCTTAATAAAATGCTTCAAATACCTAGGTATCAAAGGAACATTTCTCAAAACAATAAAAGCCATCTATGGCAAACCTGCAGCCAATATCATGCTTAATGGACAGAAGCTGGAAGCATTCCCTGTAAGAACTGGACCAAGACAAGGGTGCCCACTCTCGTCCCTCCTATTCAACATAGTACTAGAAGTTCTAGCCAAAGCAATCAAGCAGATGGAATATCATGCATTCATAAAGAAGAACAAAACCATGGCCTTCACAGCAATATGAATGCAGCTGGAGACCATCATACTAAGGGAACTATCAAAAATACAAATAACTGAATACCACATTTTCTCACTTATGAGTGGGCCCTGATCACTGGTCACCATGTGCACAAGGGTGTGATCAGCCACTATTGACACTACTGGGCATGGCAACACACTGGGTCCCTGGTCCACTATCAGGGGAGAGAGGGCCAGCTAGAAGCCCAAACTTCACCTGCATGCAACTTTCTTATGTAATAAATCCTCACTTGTACCTCACAACTCTAAAATAAAAAAAGAAAGAAAGAAATAGTTTCCAATGTAGAAAGTGGTATTCAAACCTGCATACTTTATTGTGGACACAATTTGCCTATTTTGTAAAAACTCTTGGTCAGGGTTCTGTTAAAAGTTAGAACCTGAACTTCAGAATCTCAGACCAGAAGTAACTGTGAGGGCACATGGTCCCACCTCTCTTATTTTGAAGGAAAAAACCCCTAAGACTTAACCTGGGCTCTTGAGAAAACAGAGCCTGGGACAAGAGCTGAGTCTGATGCCTTTGACTAGGGAGGTGTGGATCAGGACAAGAAAAATGTGAAAAAAAGGAAAGTAAGGCAAGGAACTTTGTGAAACAATGAGAAGTGAGGTATCATCAGGCACTTTACCCCTTCATAATAGGCCAGGTCACTTCAGAGAAAGAACTTCCATGGATTGGCTGCAGTAGAAATGGAGTAGTCCATAGAGGCAGGAAGGAGGGAAATCTATCTGCTTGGCTCTCTTTGATCTCTCTCTCTCTCTCTTTTTTTTTTTTTACATTAGTTAAGATTTAGCCCATGGACAGTAATTCACTGACTTCTGGGACACATCATCTCAACCCTCTGGTGTTTGTTTTGTTTGCCAGATACCACCAATGGGGATGGTGTTCCTTCTGAATATGAAAGTAGAGGAGGAGCCAGACATTCTCAATGTATGTCTAGTTGGCCCAGTTGTGCAGAGGAGGCCAAGGCCCAGGACTTCATATTCCCAAGGAAAGTGGCAGGCCAGCCCATTAGTGGCAGTACAGTCTGGGAGGCAGGATCCACCAAAGAGAGACTGTAGTGATATCTGAGATTTGAAATGTATGTTCTAGGAGAAGGCAAGGGATTTGACTTAGCAGTACAGTGAGTCATAATACCGGATAGAACCAAGATTTCTTGATTCCTATCCTAGCCTTTACCCCCACCACCTAGGTTTGGTGGTAAAATCACTTTCTAGTTGTTATGATCCTATAAGTTGTCCTTACTTCCAACAGAGCTAATGAAAGTATAGTGATGAGATGAGGGACCTGTTTGAGGTTCATTCATCTGACCAGGTGTGGTTTAAGAGCAGAGCAGGAGCTTCCTTAACTTAACTTGAACAGCAGTATAAGCTTTTCTTAGTAATGGTTCCTGGGAGAACTTTCACATTATCCCTTTACCCTTGACTTTGATCTGGCTTCTCTTTGCCATTCTGTGGGCTATTTGAATGCCAGTCTCCTACCTCCCTTTTCGTTCTAATTCTGGCTTTATTAGGTGAGTGGTATACAAGCCCTGTTTGGAGGTTACTTTGATTCCTTCTAGCCTTTCCAGTGTGCTAGACTCTAGACTTCTTTATTTTGTTGAGAGTGACAGATTGTAGGGCTATGGCAGGCAAACTATTTGATCAACATATGGTTTGTTATACACTAATACCTTCCAGTCATATAATAACCAGCACTTTTAAAGAGTCCTTCATAAGCTGGATTTGTGTGTGTGTGTGTGTGGGTGTGTGTGTGTGTGTGTGTGTGTGTGTGTGTGTGTGTGTGTGTGTGTGTGAGCCTCCTCAACATGGTTCAAGAAAATCATATGACCATCATTAAATTGGTAGATCCTTGCTTCTGGGTGTCTTGGAGCAAGATGCATAGAAATGACTACATGTGTTGCAACTCAGCTAAAAATTAATGACTAAAATTTGGAATCTCTAATCTTCTATCTTTATATTTAGAGTTTATATTTGAAGTAACTGCTTGTTTTCTTTAATAAGCACCTATCAGAAGTACAGCATATCTTTCTCAACTGTCAGTTTCTAGTTCAGTCATTGCACTGCACCTCAGTTTAATTTTGTCTGGAGCAGACTAGTGGATCTGGTTGAGGTGCTCATTATTACTTAACATATAAAGATATTTAAGTCAAAATATTCCAGTTATACCATCCACTCTGTATATTTCATGAAAATCAGTTTAACTATTATTGTTGATGCTATAACAAATAAGCAGAAGCTTAGTCTTATTAAAATGATGACCAATTATTGTTTATTAAAAATTCAAGATACTTTTTTCTTATCTTCACTTTAATGTGCATCTCTTCAACCTTTTCTGTCACAATAAACCATAAGCTTCTGGATGCAAGGGTATGTAGTCATCCACTTGGAGATGGTAATCTGAGTTAATGTCATGCTTAAAACATGAAGTTTCTGATTTACTGTTCCAATCTGCATCAACACTAAATAAAATTGCCTGTTTCTTCAGACTATTTCTGCTTATTAATATCAGTGAAAGTGGCTCCTAAAAGTTGGCCAGAAGACCAGGCTCAGATATTGGAAGATTCTTAGGTTTGCGATCTTGGGAAAATACAGTTAATCTTTAGAATTCAATTTCTCTGTCTGTAAAATAGTGATTATAATTGTGTCTGCCTTATAGAAATGTTGAAGTTTAAATAAGACAATGATTGCCAAGCACATAATAGGACTTGAAGGTGGCAGCAGCTTCTTTCTCCTCTCATCCTCTTCCTCCTCCTCCTTCTCATTCTTCTCATTCTTTCATTCTTCTTCCTTCTTCTTCTCATTCTCCTCCTCCTCTGTGTGTGTGTGTGTGTGTGTGTGTGTGTGTGTGTGTGAGAGAGAGAGAGAGAGAGAGAGAGAGAGAGAAAGAGAGAATCATTACAGATGCATTACAGGTGGTTTAACTTAAAACTTGATGGAGAAACTTATATTTGCAGTCAGATTTAGGTAGGGCAAAGAAAAAAGGGATAGATTAATTAATTTCAGGACCAGTGTGATTTTTTGGAAAAACAAGACAAAACTCTTTCACAAACTTTTCATGCACTTCAAATCTGGCCTGTCACCAGAGAACGCATATATAGAGTTATTAGAAGTGACCCTCTGATACTGCAGTGGACCAGCTCTTCAAAAGACATAACTCTTAATATTTCAGGTTTACCTAATTCCCCATGTCTTTATGGTTGTATGAAGAATTTTGGGGAGAGAAAGGGACCCCCAAATGTGCATCTGTTTCGCATTTTGAAATGGGATCTTTTGAGATGGGATCTTTTTGAAATGAGATCTTTTATTTTCCTTATGTTGCTCTTACTCCACTATTGAATTTTGCATGCATATATAGGTTTGTGTGTGTGTACACATGCATACACTCATGAGCAAACATGTGTGGGCATGCAGGAGATGAATATTTCATTCTTTAGATCACCAGATTATCACAGTTCACGTTTGGTTCTGATGCACAGGGCTGCTCACCACACATAGATCCTATATGTTGATCTGAATGCTATACATGGGTGGAACGTTGTGGCAGTTTTATATGCCATTAATCCTGTCAGAGTTGTCCATTAAAAACACACATCTGATTCTATCCATTCTTGATTCAAAATTTCCATTGGTTTCCTAGTTCCCAAAGGCGCAGTCAGCAAATATACAGGGAAAAGACTTCCAGTCCTCCAATACCATGCCTATGGCAGACATTGCTAATCAATTCTGCTGCTTACTAACTTACAAAGCACTGCTATATGGGATCTCATGGAATGATGTCCAGTTATTCTTGTCAACACGAGTTCTCCAGATAAAATCAACAACCAGATGATGTAGAAGGCCATAATATACCTTTCCAGTTATATCTGGCCTTCCCTAAGAGATAGCCTTATTCCACTCCAACATTTTCTTGCACAAGCATGCCTTGGTCATTTCTCTGTGTCTTTGCACAGTGACTC
The DNA here is from genome assembly GCF_000164805.1 of Carlito syrichta. Taxonomy (NCBI): domain Eukaryota; kingdom Metazoa; phylum Chordata; class Mammalia; order Primates; family Tarsiidae; genus Carlito; species Carlito syrichta. Next base: position 266,815 of record NW_007246012.1, read on the forward strand.
CAGGGTCTTATAAATGCCTTATTTTCCACTATAAATTCTAGTTTATTTTCTCCCCATAAGGAGAGAAATGTGCTGTCCTCTGTGCAGCTTTCTTCAGTTTCCTTATATTCTTGTAGCTCTGGCTATGCATCTATTATTTTATTGATTATACCATAGTTGTTTGGGTTTTATGGGATCTTTGAGCTCCTTGAGAGTTGTTCTGTTTGTATTCTTATGTCTCAGTGTCCAGAAGAGTGTCTTAGTGCTCCAAAAAGATTTAGCTGAGAAGGAGAAAAAAGACTACCTGTTAGGTAGAAGAGATTTGGGTCAAGAAGTTGAGAAAGAAGCCAATGCAGTGGTTCATGCCTGTCAACCCAGAGCTTTGGGAGGCCAAGGTGGGAGGATCACTTGAAGCCAGGAGTTCAAGATCAGCTTGAATAACATAGTCAGACTCCATCTGTATACATACACACACATATACCACACAAATAGTCTAGAAAGAACTTCCAGGGTTGCAGATATCCTCATAGATTAAAAGGGGGAAGCCAGAGAGAAGACTTTGTGCCAATGAAATGATGCAGAATATAGGGAGTTAGCATTTAAGGGGGAAAATGTTCACCTGGTTCTCTCGCTGTATTCCAGAAGAGCAAAAATTCCAAAGGAGCTGTTAGCATAGCCAGCTGTGTTTAGGGTGGAGGAAAACTCATCAGTATCTCAGTTTTTCTGATTAATTTTCAGGCTTCCAATTAATTGATTTTCTTCATTGAAACCTCATATTAATAAGTAGCCTGCTTATAAATATGACGGAAATACTGGGATGATAAGAGTATACCATGGACATGTAGTGGCATTATTAATGATCTTATCATCAATAAAATTGGTTTTTCTTTTAAAAAGAGAGAAAGCCTTAATCTTAGCTTGTACAAGTGTCTGAGATCATCTTGTTTGCCTTAGAAAAGTTGCTGATTCTAAAGATTTTCTTTCTTTCTTTGTGTTGCAACTTGAGTTTCTTTTGATGTTTGCCTCTTTGGATATTACTTAAATAATTAAAGCAGCTATTTTTGACCTACTTTACATATAGAACGTTTAATTTTCATCATTGGATTAGAAAAGTATTTCGTGCTACCTTATTAAATAGGGAAAAATAGACAGGTAGATAAATAGATATAATAGAGATTGATTCTGGATTCTTTTATTTAAAATGCGGATACATGAAATACAGATGGACACACAACCTCACTGTATTCTCTGAAGCCTTTAGGTACTGACTTCCCACTAACTTCAAAGGGAATTGAGGAGGAAGAAAGCATAGTGCATTGGGAATGTACCCCAGGCCTTTGCTACCTGGTAAAAAAGTAAGTTGCAATGTCCATATAATTTATTTCTACTTAAGGACATTGTAGAAAAGTTTATCTGTCTTCATGGGCCGATCCCAGAGCCAGTTCTGAGCGTGAAGGAGCATGGCCACAGGAGTTTCGACTGTCTCTTAGCAGCTGTGGAGCCCTGGGCAAGCCACCTTGCCTCTTTTAGTTTGTGTTTGCTAATTTGTAGCATAGAGATTACAAAACTGAACTTGGAGAGCTGTTTTAGACATTAAAAATAAAGTTTTAAGGTTAGCACATAATAGATGCTCATAGTTGGTTTATGGTTGTTATGCATTAGTGGGAACTCTGCTCCTTCCATCTGAAATCCACAATGGTCTTTTCTTTCAACCTGTAAATTCATGAAATCTGCCAGACCAGCTGCTCTGAGTCACAGCAACCTGGAAGGGATCCATGTGACTTTGACTCCAGTATCACTAACAAAACTGATCATCTTGAAGTAGGGGTGATCTCTTCTCACTGGTCTTACCCTTCTCTTACTAATTAAAAAAAATATGACCTGCCTCACTCAGCTTACTTATATCTGTTTAAGAGATGCAACTGTGTGCTGTAAACATCCTTTCTCATCACCTAGAATGGAACCCAGAAATCTCCAACCTGACTTTTATAGTTGGGGCATGGGTTTCTTTACCCATTCAGGCAGGAATGGTTTTTATTCTCACTATCAGTTTTTAGGTCCCACTTCTTGTGTCTGACAGGCTAGACACTTATTCTCTTTAGTCTTCTTCCCCAAATAAAACTGTAGACAACCTGTCCTTCTAGGTGATGCTATTCCAAATGTAAGCATTAAACTCCCCATTCTTATTCATAGATTTATCCAACAACCCATTATTGAAGATCTACTCAATGCCAGGCCCAGCTTTAGGCTCCAAAGGAATCAATGGAAAAAAAGGAAATAATGAAAGGGAATATAAAAGATATCACCCCTGCCCTCAGGGACAGGGAACCATTAACCAAATATAATAGCATTACAATTGTGTTAAAGTGTTATAGAGAAGTGTACATGGTGCTATTAAAGTACATAATAAGGGGAATTGTCTTGGTCCAGGATATAAAGGAAGGTTTGTCTGAGGCAATGATCCTTGAGTTTCTGTCTGAAAGAGGAGCACATTAACTCGATGAAATGAAGACAGGGTAGAAGTGAGAGTTAATTCCAGGTAGAGAGAAGGCATGTTCAGACCCCAAGATATGAGGATATAAAATGTGTGCAATTGACTTCTCAAGAATATGAGGAAAAGACTCATGAGACATGCAGGCAACATCTGGTTTATGTTAGAATTTGTAGGACTGTGTAAGGAGTCTTTTCTGCTGAATAGCAATGAGAAGCCACTGAAGTGATGTAATTGGTTGAAAGAGAACATGATCAAATTTGTACTTTCAGAGAAATGTTATTGGGTCTTTTGCTAATTGCATATCAACCATCTCTGCAGATGTACTTCCAAGACCAACCTCTCAGCTGGCTCTGAGACAGGAAACCAGGAGAAAGTATGAGTCAAGGGCTCCCTATAATTGGATGCCTCTAATCTCTGCTGTCCAGTTGGTGATGACTTGAGTGTACCATGATTTCATCACCTTTCTTATCTTGGCTTTTGGTACCAAAAAGCTTTCATCATATTAATCTACCCTCTGTGGAAGAAAAGAAAATCAGCATCCTTGACACCAGCATCTTCCTCTTCTTAGAAAGGGATACAAATATCAAGTTTTGGCCTCATGACAGGTTCAAAATCATTGGTGAGTTAATCTCTATTAAAAATTTGATTGTTTTGGATTTCATTTTCCCTTGTTTTTATTAGTAATGAAACAACTTTCTAATAACTACACTATAAGGTACCTGGGAAACAAGAATCTCTTTTTACACCGTTCTATTTCCAGCCTGCTGTGCAGTAGTTGCTCAATAAATACTGTTGAACAAGCAAACCTTAAAAAATTATAAGAAAAAGTGAAATAAAAAAATTACTCATAATCCCACCATTCTTAAATCACTTTTTCTTTTTACAGGATGTTTTTGCTCTTAGGTACACAAACATATATAGTGATGAACTTTTTAGCAAGTAATCCTAATTTATATATGATTTAGATATGTTTCTAAAATGTTCTTGTCATAAATATATGAGTAAAACTCTCAGCTAACCAATTGGCTCTCCATTGTATGCATGCTAATTTACACATTATATGCATAACACTATATAGATAGGACAATATATGTTTAAAGCTATAACCCTACAACTTAAGTGGGACCTTTTTCCTCTAGACCAAGGCAAAGAAGATGCAACACACTTTCAAAGGAGAAAGAAGAAAGTAACAAAATGTATTTTAGGAATCATAAATAAACTGGAAGCTTAAAATTTTAAATTATTGAGAGCTTTGAGCTGATTTGAAATAAACAATATGAAATAAAGAATATAGCATTAAAGCTTTGAGTTGATTTAATGTAGGAAAATATATGTAGTATGCCTGGCAAAAACCTGGGGAAAGCTCATTTTTAAATAAAGAAGAAACCCCCAGAAAGAATTTGAATTTGTTAGAGTGAGGGGACATATTGATTAGGAAAGAGTCCAAAATTTTTGACAGAAAGCATTAGTAAGAATACATTTACATTGTGAATTAGTGTACATATATGATGTGTATATATATGTGTGTGTACGGATAGATGGATGGATGAATGAATGGATGAATGACTAGATGGACAGACCAATAGATGGATGAATAGACAGGTATATAGACAGATAGATAACTACACAAGTATAAAAAAACCAAAATGTACCTTTGGTATGTGCAATGTGTTTTGATATGTTATTTTCTCTTCCATTTCATTCATTTAAAATTCTCATCAACCTCTACTTACTATCATAATAGCTGGTGTCCCACAATTTAGAACACTGGGTTAAGGTGTAGAAATGACTGCATGTAACAGAAACTATTAGGTAGGGGAGGAAAAATTTGCTGAAAATGGATGTGGGTGTGAGGGAAGTTGGTGGGTAACGAGTTTGAATTATACAGTCAGAGGACCCACGCTCCAGATTTTGCTGAGATTTCAAGAGGACGCCTTTTGGGCTCAGGGACTGCCAGATGCTTGTCCATACAAGAAAGACATGTATTGAGAGGTTAAAATGGGGCTTAAGAGTAAGATAGGTTAAATTAGGGTAGGAGTTTTCCTATACAACCAGGCCGAGATCTTTAAGGTCTCTTTCATCTTGAGATAAAATGGTTGCTTGCAGTAAAGTAGAGCCCAAATCCATCAAAACCACTGTAGTCTTTGTACTGGTGAAGGTACTGCTAGCTGCTATAATGAAGGAGACCGAAAAGTCTTAGTGATGTGATGTAACAGAAATGCATTTTCTTGCTCACACAAAGTCTAATTGGTGGCAGAAAGTAGGCTCCATGTTTGGGGAACATGGTGACAATGTCATCACCACCTGCTCCTCATGGATAATGTAGTCATTTGGACACTGGCACTAGCCAACAGGTTGGAGGAGAGGGAGGGCTGAGGGGAGCATGTAAGGTTTTGATGGGTCTTGAAACAGAACAGATCATTTCTGCCTACATTCCACAACTTGGTACCATGGCTGGGTTCAGAGGAATATGGGCGATGTAGTCTCTTTCTGGATAATTACTTCTCAGTAGCAACTTAGCAATATAGAATGGGAGCAGAAGACTTGGTGGACCATCAATCTCCTCCACTCCAGTCATCTTACAGTGCTGTGGTTATGAGTTTGGCTGACGCCAACACAACCTCAAGTTTCAGAAATAAGAAAACTGTTCTTAAATTATCTTCACATCAAGAAAACAATTTGTGTCCTGATGTCTCAACCACTTCTTTTCAAACTGAGCTCTCCTTCAGCATTGCTTTTCTCTTTAGAAGTGAACTTGGTATTCATTTTCTTCTGATAAATAAGTTTGGGTGGGGGATTAGAGGAAGTGAGGGATAGGATACTTTCAGTTTTTCATCCCCTGGGATGGTCTGACTCCCTCATCCCTTTAACTTTTTAGACTCATTACATGAGTCAGAGATAATATAAGGCAGTGATTAAAAGTATTGAATTTAGAGTCAGACAAATCCTAGCTGTGTAACTTCTTGTTTGTGTAGCTTTGGGCAAATATTGTAGCTTTCTTGAGCCTTGAGTTACAAATCTCTGAGATAAGGATACACTTATCTATTCCCTCCCAGGTTGTCAAGAGTGTTAAATGAGATTATATATGCAAAGTACTTAGTGTAGTACCTGACTCATTAATATTTTCATTATTATTTTTACTAACATTCTTAATGGCCACTCGATACCAAAGGGAGTGGGAAGCCTTACATCATATAAGAAAGGGAAAGATATAGAACAAGGTGGCCAGGAAAGACACTTGTTTTCTGGATTTCTAATATATGTCTAAACTGATTCCTGGGGTGAGAAATATTTACCATGGCAGTTGCATACTGAATCAGGTCAGAAGCAAAATCTGGCTCATCTGAGTAATCCACTTATTTGATGGGAGCTGCAACCAGAAATTAGACTCCTTCAGTCCTGAGACTGACCCATGGGCATGGATCAGGCACATTTCTGTTCTAGATGTAAGTGTAAGAGAGTCTTCTTCTACAATGATTTCTTGTGAAATGGAACCCTTCTGGTGAGGCTGAGGTCTCAGCACACTAAGAAGAGAGCCATGTAAACTACCAGGTACAGAGAGGTGAGTGGGACAAGACAAAGAGCTATATTCTTGCTTGATATTTCTTTTACTCCATTGCTTTGTTTCCCTTTTACATAGGGTAATAGGATGGAGAAGGACAAAAGATTCTCAGTTGGTTCTGAAGTCATCAAGAGGAGCTACATTGTTGGATGAATAAAATAGATTAGGGTGAGGATATTTGGAAGATGGTATTGATGAGAGATCTTACCCCCAGACCTAGTCCCACCTGTGCAGGCTCTGTGATCTGGCACAACTTCTCTTCTCAGAACTTTCTCAGACAAAGCTTGGGGGAAAAAAGACTCCCCATTCCCATTAGACCAGGACACCCTGGCCATTTGGCAAGTCACAGGCTTTGTCCTGGTGTTCATTTCTCAACTGATTGCCTAGGGGAAATCTGTTTTCTCCCTTAGAAGCTTCTGCCATAGAGTTGGATGGCACAGAGGTAGCTCCTAGTGTGGGAGTGGATTGATTGCAGTGATAGTTTTGTGCACCAGCTCACTCTTCAATTATGTTTTTTTTTCAGAGAGAAAGAGAGAGAGAGAGAGAAGAAGGGAAGGGGAGGAAAGGGGAGAGTTGGGGAGGAGAAGGGAGAGGAGAGAAGAGGAGAGAGACTGGGGTTGAGGAAAAGAAAGAATTTGATGGCATGTCGCATGAGCTCTATACTAGTCATGCAGAGTAAGACTATGAATTTGTCCATGAAAAAGTGTAAAAAAATAAACATGTCCTATACCACAAACAATTTTGAGACACACTATTTCATAGGACAGTAATTCAATAAGTTGGACTCTCCCTAAAACAAAAAAGGAAAAAAAAAATCAGTTGTTTACTAATTTTGGCAAAAAAATTGAATTATCTAACCTTATTTCCTTATTTCAGATATTTATATAACAGCACACTGAAATTCTAAGAAATTATCCACTAAAGGAGTCTTTTTACACTTGTTTAAGCCAGTGTTTCTCTAACTAAGCTTGGCAGGACAGGTTTTTCCCCCCAAATGCCTCTCCATGTAGGAAGGAAGAGGAACTCATTAACAGCGGGATTTGGCAGGCAGTTGCCCACCTGAAGGTGTGGACCTTCAAGAGTGGAGCATCTAGTTTTCCCAGTTGAATTTTAAGATTACATCATCCCCTTCAGGTTTCCTCTGTCAGCCACTCCCTTAAGCCCCCAGATTCTGGACTGAAGAAGACAGACCAAAACAACATCTCATCACCATAGAGGTTTGCAGGATTGGAAAGCAGAGAGCTCCCATTAAGTTCATGACAAGAAGATACTATGATGAGGATGGAACTATGAGAAGAGGATGGATAAGATATTCTACCTATTTATCTCCTTCTATCCCCTCCTCCTATGGTAATTACTGTGCCTCTAAGAGGTTAAGGATATAGTTGAAAATAAAATAGCTTCTACCCCTATTCTTAGGGCATCCTAACCTAATGGGAAACATGGGCACAAATCATTTTGCTTACTATGTGGGTTAAATGCATGGTAAAGAGAAAAAGATTAAGGATGTGACAAAGACCAGGAGAGGAACCTGTACAATCTCCAAGGTTGGGAGAAAAGCCAAAAAGACTTCCTGAAGGAAGAGACAGCCAAGGTGAGTACACAGGGATGAAGAAGAGTCAGCCTAGTCAAAGAAGGTGGAAATTAGAGGAGTCCCAGGCAAATGCTTCACATGTGACTTTGAAAGCCTTAATGACACAATGACGATTCTGTACCAAGGCTACTCTGGCTCAGGTTAGACTTACTTTCTGCTTTTCCCCCCAAGATGCTTCAGCAAAAACAGTTTTTCTGCCCCCAGTGCTAGGTTTACAGAGTCCTTACAGCAATTTCCAGTTGGGTCCCTGCTGAGAAAGGCAGTAACATTTTTAATGGGAATGTCTCCAACAGCAGGGGTCAGAGGCACCCAGCACTTTTCTTGTGTAAAATTAATTAAGCTCCAAGGTCAAGAGGTGATGAGTGAGCTCCTTAGAACAAACGATTTTTGTTTGAGTAAAAACACCTTTGGGGTTCTTCCAAGATCTTGCCTAAATTCAGTAATTATGTCTGCCCCAATGCTTTAAGGAAGCACAGCAGTGAAATAAGAGATAAGAGAAGGGGTGAAAGGAGATTCAGCTGATCCTGGCTGGGTTATTGTTTCAGTTGAAGCCTTGCAGAGGAGCTAGGCTCATGTTTTTCTGACTAGATTTCTGTGAGTAGAGATATGTTGATTCTAGTGATCATAAGTTGTGAACTAGGCCTCATGCATAGAAAGATTCAGTAGATGTTTGCTATCATCATTATTATTACCATCATTGTACTGGAAATTGTGGCTGTCTCTCCAGCATCCATTTTTATAAATAACCACACTTTTAATTTAGATCAATACCTCTCCTATTCAAATCCATGTATTTTGTGAGAAGAGGACTGAACTCTTGTACATGGTTCATGGTTTTTTTTAATTAGTAAAAACACATTTCCCAGCCATGGTGATTAGTTCATGGATGGGCAAATGTTTCAACTGGACCAATAAAATGTAAAGAGATGTTTTCAAGGAGTTTCTGGAATTGCACTTTCTCGCTTTTCATAATAACTCACTTTTTCTGTCTTTTGACATGGTGCAAGGAAGTATGCACCTTGGGCAGTCATTAGCAGCCATTTCATAATAATAAAGTACAACCTGCCTTGGGATGGACCAGCACCATGGCAAATAGAAGAGAGATGGAAATGATGACATTGCTCAGCTGTTGAATCAAACCAATATTTCCTGTTTCATAGAAGGCGGGCCTATTAAAATCTACCCTCAAAGTCCAAGGAAGTTGAGAAGTTGAAGAAAGAGGCTAACAAATCCAGTTTCTCACAAAGAAACATTTATAGGGACTTATAATCATGGTGGATATCTATGCCATCATCCTCCAGATCAAGGGCTTATATACCATAAGGAAAGGGTAACTCTGAAGCGATGTGTAGGATAATTGAAGTTTGATAACATCAAGGCTGTTTTGACCTAAGGGCAGGATTTGCAGTAACTGTATGCTCTTACACAAGGGACAACAGATTAACTGGAAACTGTAAAGTCTTTCCTGGAACTAGAGTTAACCAGCAGTCAACATGGCAGATTAGCATCCAAGACGGAGTTGCTTTAGCCCTCACATTTCCCTACCTTGAGATCTTTGTTATGCACCCATATACCCTCTTCATAGTAAACACTACTTTGAGTTAAAACATTTTTTTATTACTTATAAGTCAAGGCATCTCAGATGATAAAGAACTGGATACTGGAATGTAGGACATTGTTAATAACAGACTCTGAAGTACAGAATTGGCTGAGACAGCATGGGGCATGAGAGAGGACTCCAGTCATTAATCCATACACCTTGGGACAGAGACCATCAAGGCTGTAACGTTAGTCGACTTGGTAGACACATAGGGAGAGGTGTTGGTGCAGGAGTATGAAAGTTCTATAAGAAAGAGAAACATTTAGACTACAGATGAGCTTCCTGAACATAGAAATAGCAAAATACAACTTTGATTTAAAAGACTATGTATGGGAACCAATATCCTCTTATTTAAGCCACTTTGAGTTGAGTTTTATGTTCCTTGCAGTAGATCACATGCTAGTCATAGCAATCATCAAAGTGTCTTGTGCATCCTGCTATTGGAACACTTGGAAAGTAAATATTTGCTCTTATTTCTGCTTACTCTGAATGCCTTCCCATTTAAAAGTATTTATCTCTTGAAGACAGGAACCGTGTGTACATATCATAGCATTCCCCATCCCCAGTATAATGTCTAGCACGTAGTAGATACACGTGTATGCTTGCTGAGTACACGAACTCCACTGGAAGACATTAGAGCAGAATTTACTAACTGAAATATGGAGATGGTCCACCCATTCAACCCATATTAGCGAGAATTCACAAAAAATGTGCAGAATTTTGTGACAGATGATTCTCCATAGCGCTCTTTGGTAGATTTTCTTTTTATTTTCTTCATTTTTTGCAAAATTCCACTCTTGAAGGTAAGAAAACCTTCTTCCCACTATTGTTTCAGTACTGTCTGGCATCAACAGAAGAGACAATATATTTCAGAAGACATCCTGTCTTTCCTTAACAGACTGGGATGCCAGAATTACCTCCAGTGTTTCTTAGAGTAGACATTGCATAATACAACCAGATAGTTGGTTTCTCCGGATAGTTGGTCATCCACCCAAAGTGCAGGGATCTGCTTGAGTCACAAAACTCTTTGGGGAAGATAATACTGTGTAGCAGGCAGGAGAGTGTTCTCACAATTCCTTTCAATAAAATACCTGCTGTGTGGAGTGCAGTGAGTCGACAGACTCCAGTGGGTGCAAATTTGCAACCTACTTCTTCCTTCCTTCTCTGTCTTCATGGGTGTCAAATCTGCAGCACAACCTGAAGGTTATCTCTAATCTTCTTCTTTTTCCCTTTATTCTTTACAGGTTCTTCACCCGATAAATCTCTTGCACATTTAATTTCATCTTGGTCCCAGCTTCTCAGAAGACCTAAACTGATGTGCACTGCCTGGGCTCTCAGATGAGGAGTTTAGCAAACTGTGGGATGTAAGTATGAAGCTTGGCATGTTTTATACTATGCTCAAAAAAGTTGGGAGCTATCCTTCTGGATCATATCTAGTGGGGCATTATCTTGAGCACATTCGAAGGACAGGAGAGGACAACAAACAACTGTGGGCAGTAGCTGAGAAAAGGCAAGGCAGCCATAAACAAGCATGGAAAGAAAATAGTAATACAGGTTTCCTTTCTTTCTTTTCTTTTTTTTCACATAGAAAATTTTAATTGTCAAAAGTCAGCTATATTGGAGTTTAACTATAAATTCAATGAAAGCACAATCAAATTGAAAAGTTATTATAATATTCATATGGAATTGAACATGTACACATATTCATTACATTGAAACAATTTTTTTTCATAATCAATATTTTTTATTATGGTTTTGTGGGGTACAGTTAAGGGTTAGGTGTACAATTACGTTTCATTCAGGCACCTGGTTGATAAGAGGTGTTTCCCCATCCTCAGACAGATATTTGCTACTGTTAAATAAGTGAAATGTTCAGAGAGTTCATATGCTGCTTTTAACAGGGGATGAATATGCTAGAAAGCTTTGAGAGAATAAAATTTTCAGGTTCCTTGAACTGTGTCTCAGTTCATATCCAGTATTGATTCATGTCTTATTCTGCCTCCTTACTTTACGGTTTACTGTCAGAGCCAGGTATGTTCTATAAAAAAAGAAATATTGCGCCAGGTTCAGTGGCTCAGCCTGTAATCCCGTGCTTTGGGAGGCTGAGGTGAGTGGTTTGCCTGAGCCCGCGAGTTCGAGACCCACCTGGGCAACTTGGCAAGATCTCATCTCTACAATAAATCAAAAAAATTAGCTGGGCATGGTAGCGCACACCTGTAGTTCCAGCTACTTGGAAGGCTGAGGTAGAAGGATCACCGGAGCCCAGCAGGTCGAGACTGCGGTGGCCAGGAGCGGCCACTGCATTCCAGTCTGGGCGACAGAGTGAGACTCCAACTCAAAAAAAAAAAAAAGGAATATTACATGTAGAACAGTATGAATCTGGATTCTCAGATGACTTTTGCTGTGAACTTTAAGTAGCTTCTTTGAGTCTGTTTTCTCAGAGTGGGATGGCAATCCTGTTTTTGCAGGGTTTTTAAGAAGATTAAACAAGATAAGGCAGGCATTGAAAGTCTAGCACAAATTTGGGCATAGGAGGTGCTAGTTGATACTCATTGTTGCTCAGAGAGGGTAAGTTTCAGAATATTAGGAACAGCAGAGAGTACTGAGTGCTCCTACTCTGCTATTCCAGAAGGATGATGATGGATCAGAGCTGAAGGATTCTATATCTTTGGGTTCTGTGGTCACTGGCCTCTTCCTTTAGGTCTCTGTATTTCTTTGCCAAAGTTAAAATAACTGCACCTGCTTTAAATTCTATGCTTTCTCCTTATTTTTGGAGATCATTATGAATATTTTACCGTATATTCAGACTGTAGCATAGAAGGAGCTGAAATTTTGGATAGTCTATCCAAAATATCTTTAGATAGTCTATCTTGTCCAGCATGATCTATGGAGCATCTTCAGAGGCGGAAACTGAAACACAGAGTGGGGGAATGACCGACTCAAGGCTTAGGCACGTCTGGGGGTATTCCTATCTGCTGCTCTCAGAGCAGCATAGTGCAGCTTCAAATGCACAGCATCAGTCAAGATTTGACTATTTCTCTTGGAATGAGTTTCATCTGGCAGGTTTGAATGGGAACTCTTGCTTTCTGGGCCCTGACATCCTACTCCTCTGAGTCATTTGCTATCTTCCTTACAGCATGAATAGCTTCATCCTGTCTCATGCTCCTCCAATACCTTGAGTATTGTTCTCTTATAACCCTTGATGTCTCTCTCTTTCCTTCTCATTCATGGTAAAGGCCATGTTCTGCTCAGATCAGGAACCTAATGCCAGGAACAGGCACGGGTGTTACATGCTCACTTGCTAAACTGTCCTTTAGCAAATGGGCACGCAACACCCTCATGGAAAATAATGATGGGTGGTCTGAGGGAGAATTGGGAGTAAAGATAGAGGCAAAGTATATTCAGGTCACTTCATTTATTTTGGGAAAGACTTCCTGATTGTATAGACATACCTAAGACCTGTAGCCAGGAGGAATGTGAGGCTGAGTGCACCAATCAAGAACATGGACTTTGGAGTTAATTGGCCTGGGTCTGAATCCAAGTTCTGCTTCATATTAGTTGTATGACCTCGAGTAAGTTATATAAGTTCTCTGTTATTTAGTTTCTTCCCAGGGAGAGGGAGAGGACCAAGAACCTCTATTCAGGCACCTAGGATGTAGGTAGATGTTTATGTTAACATGCGTTTAAATGTCTGTTTATAAGTAGATTTGCGTATGCATACATGGCTGTATTTATATGTAGGCTGGCACCTGCATTTTTCTTACATTGTCATTTTAAAGTTGCTTAGTGAGTTTGGTGACATTGATCATTCATTCAATGAATAAACATGTAGTAAGCACCTAGAAGGTGGCAGACTCCATTAGAAGCTGAGGAAAGAGCCATGAATTAAACATGTTCCCTCACTTGGAGGTATGCAGTCTCTCACCAGTGAATAACTGTGATGTCTTGTGTTAAGGATATGGGCAGAGTCCTTTGGAAGCACAGAGGAAGGTATGAGCAATTCTCTTGGGAGAGTAGAGGGAGGCCATGACAGGCTGGGGAATACCTGAATTGTGTTATAAAGACAGGAGCTGTGTGTAGGGATGGAGCTGTGAGGATGCTTCAGGTAGGGAGGTGTGGAAAACAAAGATGGTGGAAACTGGAGGGCAGTAGATGGATTAGGGAATTTCTTCAAATGTGTGTACATTTTTTTCCCAATGACTTTTTAGTTTTTAGGACATAAATGCTTAAGTTGTTTAGATGTAACTATTTAAAATAAAAGGAGCAGGTTTTTCTTTTGGTCTAGAGTTGCCATGAAAATATTTCAGACACTAAGAATGTCAGAAACTGAGGAAATGTGGGAAATTCTATCTTGGCACAAATGAGAGACATTTCCTAGGTTTTTTTCTGTACTGAAAGCTTTTCTCAACTGTATTTACATGTGGTATCAAGATTGTAACAATGCTGTCTCTAACCAAGAAGGACAGTCACAGATTATTATAGCTGTGTGTACATGTGTATGCCAACATCCACATACATGTACACATACAGATGTATACATACGTTTATACACACACGTACTCACATAGGCAGGCAAAGTAGTTTGGCCGTGATGGCACCTTCAGAGGACAATTAACTTTGAGAAATGAAAATGATTGAAAATCAATTAAGATATAATTTCTAGAGAAATGGAGGGAATCAGGATCAGGAGTTTCCAGGGAAGAATGATTTTTCTTAGCAATGTCGTTCTCCCTTGAGGAAAAGAAGACTTCAAGCTCTCCTGGTCAGTGGGTGAGTTGTACTTCCTGGATGAATAATGAACACATGCAGGAATCTCATGTACCCTGACAATTTTCAGGGCTTCTCTCCTTTGCAATAAACTTCCCCAGTGAGTCCACAGTGTTTCTCTGGAATGAGACTGCATCATTCTAGTTTTGTGCTGTGTTCCATCCATTCTGATTTCTGTTAGTATATCCACCTTTGCTACACCCTAAAAGTCTACCCGACAGCTCTTTAAGACTCTTAATACAACTATCCCTCTTGCCACTTGTGTTTTCCATCAAATATCTTCAAAGTTGCTGCCATCATTGCTGTCAAAAACTGGTTCCATATCCCTCATTAAGTGGCCTTTGAAAATCTTATGTAGTGAAAGTATGGTTAATGGGTAACATCAACAAAATCGCCTGCTGGAACACGTTTTCCTCTGCTTTTGGGGTAATACATGTCTTGCTCACCTTGTCTACCATCCTGTACTGAAGTATCTGAAAGCTCATCTCTTTAATGAAAGTCTGGATCAAAAATTCCACCTCTTGTTCTACAGCATCAGTTGACCCCAACCCTAGCTGGTGCTGTGACCACAATTTATACCTAGTCCTGCTTTCAATTTTGGATCATTACCCACCCCTTCATGAAACAGTACCATCTGATTTTGGGGATGTCCAGCATTCCTGGTTATTCTGCTGTTTCTCTGAGTGCTCCTCGCAGGCTTTCAGGGACCCTCCTCTATCCTCTCGGCTCCCTTTCCTTCTCAGTGATCTGAACTATTACCCCATAGCCATTACAGAGGTTGATTCAGAGACTATATCTCAATCCTCTGACTTTCCTCCTAAGTTTCTGACTTCCACCTGGGTCACACCGTTACCTGCAATCTCCAGAAGCATCTGAAAGTTTATCATTCCTTTTTCTCAAATCTGTTCTTTCCTGGATTGCTGTCTCTATTAATGGTAACCTCACTTTCTCAGTCTCAGAGCTTTCAAAATTCAGTTGCCTCTTATTTCTTTATTTACCTCATCCCTTACCTTCAATATAGTAATGCAGTTTTCATATTACATTGAGAAGTAAGACTAATTCACTGCCCTCCCCTTCAGTTTTGCTCCTCATTTGTCCCCGTATATCTCCTTTCAGGCTTTCACTAATTTTCACTTACGCAACAGACTCTTAGCAGGTCTTCCTATCTCTACAAGCTGTTTTTCCTTCTGCTGCCACATTATTTTCCCTAAACTCAGTTTAGAATATTTTTCTCCTTTCCCCTTAACACTTTGTAGATTTCCACTGAGGAATGTCTCCTCCTGCTTTCAAAGCTCTCAACAATGGAGTCTGTAGTGGCTTTATAATATGTCAACTTGGCTAGGCTAAACTTCATTTCCTATAATTCCTTTTTTTTATGTTTCCAGTTAGGGTGAGCCACGAGGGAGGTTCTTGTGAGATTTAGAGGGTAGAAGGAAAGTGATGGTCATTTTGTGGCACAGACACATTGTTGAGCATCTGCTGATTCACCTAGTTGGCATTAAGCAGCAACCGGGCCTGAATTGCTCTACCAGCCTGGGGTCCTCCTTTAGCTTCTCTGTCTCTTAGGCCAGGCATGTGTATTTGGCTACTTGATAAAGAGACTCCACTTCTGCAAGATTTCTTGGTCACCAAGGTCAGATGTTACAAGACTAGACAAGAATTTCAGCCCATCCTCATGCCTGCTCTCTCTCTCTCTTAAAAGCTTACTTAGATATAAATCAATACCATACATTTCACATATTTAAAATGTACAATGTATTTGGTCTTTAGTATATCCAGAGTTGTGCAATCATCACCACAAACAAATTTAGAATATTTCATCACCCCAAAAGGAAACTTCATACCTATTAACAGTCATTCATTATTTTCACCCCACAACCCCAATCCTAGGCAACTACTAATCCACTTTCAGTTTCCATGGATTTACTTGTCCTGGGTATTTCATATAAATGGAATCATACAACATTTGGTCTTTACTGTCTGGCTTCTTTATCTTAGCATGTTTTCAAGGTTCATCCATATTGTAACATGTATCAGTACTTGATTCCTTTCCATTGTCAGTAATATTCCACTGTATGAACATATCATATTTTGTTTACCCTTTCATTTGCATGGGTTTCACTTTGTAGCTATGATGAATAATGCTGCTATAAATATTTATGCACAGTTTTTGTGGGGATATATATTTTCTTCTCTCTTGGAGATACACACACACACACACACACACCTAGGAATGCAATTGCTGAGTCATATGACAATTCATTTTGAGAAACTGCCAAACTTTTTATAAGGAACTGCCCCATTTACATTTCCACTGGTGGCAAGGCCATTGTTTTACATCCTCACCAACACTTGTTATTAACTGTCTTTTTGACTATAGCCATCTTAGTAGTTGCAAAGTGGTATCTCACTGTGGTTTTGATTTACATCCCCTCATGGGTACTAATGGTGAGCATCTTTTAATGTGCTTATTGGCCATTTATTTATCATCTTTGGAGGTATGTCTATTCAGGTAATTTGCCCATTTAAAAATTGGAATACTTATTCTTTTATGGTTGAATTGTAAGAATTCCCAGCTAGTACTTCATCTTCCCTTCTTGACTGTCTGCTATGTAGACTTTGAACTCCCTCGTCAGATAGAAAGACAACAGTCCTGCAGAGACTGTCTAATTACAATTGTATAAGCCGTGATCCCATAGCAAGTCCATATATTCTACTGGTTCTACTTCTTGATCAGATCTTGACTGACAGTCTCAGGCCCATGTTCTAATCTCTTCTCCCATTACTCTCTACACACAGCTCTGCTCTAGTCAAACTGTGCCCCCATAAGCATCCTGTTTTATTACTTCATACCCATGCTTGTTTCTCTCCAGCATGACTTTTTTCTATTTTTTCCATTTAAAATTTTACCTATCCTTTGAAACCATGTCATATTCTCTTCCATAGAAAATGTTCTCATCCCACCATCTTCCTCCTTTGAAACTTATAATATGGCTTATCTCCTTGAATGTCAGTTTTCTTTTCTTTCTTTTTTTTTTTTTTTTTTGAGTTGGAGTCTCACTCTGTCGCCCAGACTGGAGTGCAGTGGCCGCTCCCGGCCCCGCAGCCTCGACCTGCTGGGCTCCGGCGATCCTTCCGCCTCAGCCTTCCGAGTAGCCGGAATTACAGGCATGCGCTACCACGCCCGGCTGATTTTTTGATTTATTGTAGAGATGAGGTCTCGCTGCCCAGGCGGGTCTCGAACCCGCGGGCTCAGGCAATCCACTCACCTCAGCCTCCCAAAGGCGCAGGATTACAGGCTGAGCCACCGAGCCCGGCTAGTTTTCTTTTCTATAATCTCACAGAATAGTTAGTTGAAAGGAATAACGAAAAGAACACATAAAAAAATCCTCATAGGGTATCTGACACATGACAGGTGATGAGTGAAGGTTAATTATATTCATTTCCATCCCCAGACATGTGAAGAGCTCAATAACTACTGCTCTACCTTTTCTGATTTGTAGGTCTGGAAATGAGGAGTGGAGGCTCAGATGATTCATGTTTTTGTGTCTTTTTTTTTCTTTTCTGTGGCTTAGGGATCCTTCTGGGACAACTTGCTCGTTGTGCTCTGGGTTCCAATGCTGGGCACACCCCTTCTGTAATGACCTGCATTTGCAAGATGATAGTACTGATGGCTTCCAGCTATAAAATGTTTCCTTAAATAATTTGAGGGGACTGTGAATTCAATAAATGACAGTGGATCTAATTAATAGCTTTGGATCTGATTTATTACCATGTCTCATGTTTGTATCAAGTTTCAGTTTCCAAAGTAGGTTTTCTCACTGATCCTCACCATAGCCCTTGCTGTGAAATAGACAGGGTGGTTGAGAACTCTGAGGCACATTTGGCCTAAGTCATCTAAAGGGCAAGGTGAATGATTAGAACTCGCAAGTCCTCACTCCCAGGTTAACACCCTTTACTCTATATTCTTCAACGAGCAAAGTGAACAGGAAAGTTGATCTATTGCTCTAGTGCCAAACCCAGTTGATCAGCATCTACTAGTTAATCCTAAAACTTTCCCTGTTTGATCTCCCAGGTGGTGGTGACTTCTTTGCTTTATCCTTCCCCATCATCTCTACTCCTCTATGGTGTACCCACTATCACTCAGGCCACATTTGATACTTGTTGCATTTGTTAATCCTGTGTAAAACCCCATCTTAAAATTCAGTGACTTAAAGCAGTCACACTTCATCTTTCTTGTGATTCTGTGGATTGAGTGTTCAGTTCTTCTACTGCCTTCAGCTAGGCTCACATAAGTGTCTGTTTTCAGCTGGAGGGTCAACTGGACTGGAATATGCAAGATGGACTCATTTTTTAGTCTGTTAGATGGTGTCAACTGTCGTCTGCTATGACCTGGCTTACCTCCATGTGAACTCTCACCTCTATGAAGTTAAGCTGGTGGTCTAAATGATGGTCTCCGGGCAGTGCTACCAAAGCACAAAGCTAGAAAATACAAATTCAATTGAGACTTCGTCTAGGATCAGGCACAGCACCACTTCCACCAACATTTTGTTGGCCAAAGCCATTCTAAGGCCAGTCTTACTCAAGAGTATGGGGAATAGATTTCATCTCTTGCTAGGAGGAACTTCACATTCATGTTGCAAGGGAGCACAGGATGAATTGCTGGGGTTATTTTTGGAAAAAATGGTACAGGTACATGGTACACGAATATATGAAATGAGGTAGAGAAAGTAGGACTGGACATCTCACTTCTCTACATCAGGAGTTTTGGTTAGGGCCCATTTGCTATCTAGTTGAGAAGAGGCTTGGCGCTGTCACCCTCACAGTCTTCTCTCCCTCTATCTTTTGCCTGGAAGCCAGACAGAACCGTCTATTTACCTTGGACTAACTGAGTACTAGGCACTAGGGATTGCTGTAAATCCTCTTGAGAATTCTCAGGTGTATTTGGTCACATTTTGTTGTACCCCAGTGACATGTTTAGGTGTGAAATCAATTGGAAATAATCATCTACAAAAAAAGTTTTCTCCATGTGATTAAGTGCAGGGTAATGAAGTTCTCTGTTTTGTGGTTTGAGGCAAAATCTGAGCATGAATATTGTTTACCACCTACTGCTATGGTCCCAAGCACCCCTGTTCTTTAGTGAACCATAGGAGAGATGTCTTGTTATGTTAAATATCAAGATACTGTAAAGTTCCCTTGCCCTAATACTATCAAAGGGCTCCTATTTCATCCATCTCTCTAACATCCTAATTGAGTTTTTAAATAACTCATTTTGTATCTTTTAGTGGATGTAACTATCTATTTTTTTTTAATGAATGATCTCTCTTGTTTTTAAACCGCAGGTTTCTTTTGACTAAAAAAAAAAAATCCTTGATCTTGCCAACTAAAGTTATTAAATATATATTATCCATTTAAAACCTGATTCTCTTCTCTCTTTCTGATTATAAATCAATCCCTTTTTTCCTCACAGTCAGTGTTCTAACTCTTCTGTCTCATCTCCTTGTTAAGAGAACATCTAAATGCAGTAAAGTGTTTATGCATCCACATGACATTGGGAGAGTGACATCTGGTATGCCCATCTGGTATACCAACTCTTGTTCACCTGGGGTTCACCCCACAACCTCAGGGAATGAGGAGGGAGGTGCTAATCTTTAACCCTTTACTCTTTCCTTTCCTTTGCCCACCTCTAGTATGGGATGGTTTAGGCTTTCCTGTGTGGAGATGTTTCTTTTTCCCTGTATATCCATGCCTGTCCTTGTCCATGATTTATGACAGTTTTTCCCCCAAGTTTTACTTTCTATATGCAAACTTCTAGTTTAAGGAAGCCTAAGGAAATCCTTTTCTCTCTCTTGAAAGTCTACCTCTCAAGACTATTTTCTGTGGACTTATAAGTCTGGATTAAAACCCAGAGCAGTGAAAGCTGTCTCTCCTTTCTTTGGAGCAGTCAGCCAGCTACATGGATGGTCTGAATCCGCAAATCAGTTAATATTTCATCACCTTTCATAGTTTTAGAAATTATTTCAATCAAATGTTAATAGTATCTCCTTTTTTCTGTAAGTTATCAGACATTTACTTTGATAGAACAATTTTTTCCTAGTCCTTCCCATATATTCTGCTAATGACACACATATGGTTGTAATTATTATTTTACATTGTACACCTTCATAGAATCTCAAGATTGTTAGGACAAGAATGCTTAACTCTGTCACAAACATATTGAAATCATTCAGTAAATAGCTAAAAAAAACCACCAAAATGTTATAGTGCAGTTTTGTTCTCTTGTGTTCTTCAGTGCATAACAGAGTGCTCTGCACTTAAGTCATATTCAATTAATGTTGGTTGATTGACCAACTTATGCACAAATGTGTAAGACTTGTTTATGATCAGTGCAATGCATTAGGGTTAACTTGTTTTCTGGGAACATGGACTTTTAAGGGAGTCAAACAAGTCGCCTGACTGTGGAATGATCAGCTCTCTTTTCCTATTCTATTTTTGTCTCTCCCTCTTCCTGGAGTCTGCTTGCCTGCCTGCATACCTGCCTGATGGACCAAGCCTGTCTCACAGCCTCACTCTGGGGCCTGGGGGATTGCTTTCCACTACATTGTACACTCTTTGGGAGACTTTGATTGCTTTTGAATTAGTTATAGGCTCAAAAATGAAGACTCCCATTATTACAATGCAGGTTTTAAAATGACTCCATTTCAAGTTGCCGGCTAGGCAGCATTAACCTGTCATCAGAGAATTTGGCAAGGTCGCATAGAAGATAGGTTTTTCAAAAAGCAAAGTAGAAATGAACCAATATGGCCAAGGAGTGAAGGAAATGACCTTTGAAATGCCTTCCAGTTATGAAATCCATGCCTCATCTGTTTTACCATCTATAACATGGAGGCAAGACTTCTGATCTCCTTTTTAGAAGTGAGTTGAGGAGTAGTTGGTGATTATAGTTTTCCATTGGATTCTCCAGATTCTCGAAGTTATACCAAAGTATGTTTAGGAAAGCTTGAGGACACACAAAATTGCCTTATGCCAGACATCAAAAGAAAAAATAAAAGGTATTTAAGTAATTGTCCCCGATGCAATTTCTTTCCCTTGTCTTGAAAATAAGTAGAAAAAAGCAGAACAAGAGAGCAGAAAGACCAGAAAGAAATATATCACAAATAACACATTGTTAACTGCGGCTTACCAGGTGATTTTTACTTTTTTAAAAAAACTTTTTTTCCCCACAATATTCTGGAATAAAATTTTATTTATCTATCTATCTATTTATTTATTTATTTATTTATCTATCATCAAGCCAAATGCTATTAGTGAAAATGACTATATAATCAAAGAAAAACAAAACATACAACTATAAAATAATTATAAAGATAATAAACTGTTGTACTTTGGCTACCTCTAAAATTGACTCTGAGATTAAGGTCTGGGTACAAGTAGTCTATTTAGGAATTAATTACAGGAAGCATTAATAGGGGAGTAGAAAAATGAGAAGGAAGGAAAGCAAGCCAATACAAGGTGTATGACTAAATAGGTTACTTCTCTGGGAAACTGAGGTTAATTCCAGCTGGGAACCTTTGGGAGCTAGTGTAAAACACATCTTAGCATTGTTCCAACCTAAGATGAGAAAGATGGGTTCTCTGTTCACCAAATACACAGGGATAGAACTTCTGGCTTTCTTTATGTGCAGATCAAACATGCTTCTGAAGCCAGAAAAGTTTTTAGGAAAAATTAGAGTATCTGGTATTTGTGGTGTGAATTACATTCAGTACCAAGACAATATGGGCAAGATAATGACAAAATCTGCTATGCCAATGATGCTATTGTCAAAATCTAGGAGAAGATTTAGTTAACTATGGAGCTATGGCACTAACTGAAGAATCATGACTAGCAGGCAGCATATTTCATCTACCTAAAACAGAGAAAATCCCATGAGTGAAATAAAGTAGATACTTTGTCCTTGACCTTCTGCTTGACTCTTGGCTTAGGATCTGTATATGGTAAGCAAGGAACTGGGAAATTATTCCGTGTTGCATGCTACATGTCTATTTAAGGTGATCATTCAGATATTCTGCCAATTTTGCCTACTTAATAATACTATCAATTACATCCATTTGGATTCAGCATGTCCATTTGGATTCTTAAGAAACACCAGAAATACACAATGAAAATAGTCCATGTCTTTCTTGGAGTTTAACTTTGGAAAGTGAGAGACTACCTCCACTTTGATGTCTAATAGGTAGGGTTAAAAATCTTGATTTTATCACCTGCTGCTCCTTCCTAAGTTTTTCCACCCAGTAGAAAGCTATAGATTTCTCCTCTCAGTTTGTTAAGTCCAAATACAGTAGACATTCTTAGTTCCTCCATTCCTTGACATATGAATCCATAGGCATTGTCATTAGGCTACAAACTCAAATCCATTTATTTATCTCTTTCTCCACTACCAGTACACTCCAAGCCATATCACAATTACATTTTATTTGGATTACTTCAATAACCTTCCTGCTGATCTCTAGATCTTTCAGAACCACAAATCAGATCGTGGATCTTTCCATGTTAAAGCCCTCTCACTGACTTCTGATTGTACTTATGACAAAAGCCAAACTCCTGACCATGACTTACAAGGTCCAATGTCATCTAACTCTTACTTATTCCTTTGACATTGTTGTTTACCACTCTTCATACTCCAGCCACACTGGCCTTCTCTTTGATCCTTGATCATATACATATTATTCCACTTTAGGACATTTGGGCAGTTTGTTCCCTGCAATTGGACTGCTCTTTCCCCAGATTTTCACATGTTGCCTCCTTGTAATCATTTAGAGCTCAACTCAGTGGTCACCTTCTTGGTCTTTCCTTCAAGATCATCTAATTGAAATCAGCCCAGTCACAGCTCTCTAACACATTGGCTTGGTATATAATATGTCCAGCACTCAAGAAAATACTTGGCGTATGAAAGGCTCTCAGCAATCATTTGTTGATACATTAATTTACCTAAACCTACAAATAGTCATACAGAGAAGTAGAGTCAGAAAGTCATGGTGGACCAGGTGCAGTGGCTCATGCCTATAATGCCAGCACTTTGGGAGGCTGAGGTGAGAGAATTGCCTGAGACCACGGGTTTGAGGCCAGCTTGGGCAAATTGGCGAGACCTCATCTCTACAATAAAAATAAAAAAATTAGCTGGGCATGGTGGCACGTGCCTGTAGTTCCAACTACTTGGAAGGCTGAGACCAACAGATCAAGGCTGTGGTGGTCATGAGCATGCTATTGCACTCTAGCCTGGGCAACAAAGTGAGACTCCAACTCAAAAAAAAAAAAACCAAAAAAAAACCATGGTGGAGCCCCATGCTTGCCTTACTATTTTTCCACTGATTCTATTGGTTCAGAGAATTGAAGAATCAGGCAGTGGGATAGAAAAAGATCACACATAGTATGGAATAGCCATATGGTTTTGATGCTTTAGAATTGGCCTTTAATATTGGGCTAAACCTGAACATGAGTACATTTCTTCTGCTGTAGAACTAAGAAAATGATTTTCCCACAACCAAAGAAAGTTTGGCCCTGTCTTGGACTCAGGCACTATGCAAGCATACTCACTGTAAGATCATATTGTGTAGAGACGAAGAGCAAGTCCCAGCTGGTCCATTCACCAGAGAGCAAAAATTATGACCTACCAATAGATTCTGAATCCTTGCAGCTCCCTCAACCTCCTAGTAGCTGCTCAAAATTGTAGAGTCAACACAACACCTCACCTTCAGCCCTACTTCATAATTGAACAAACCCGGAGCTCCAACTCAAGAAAGGACAAAAGGTAGAGCAAATATCAGAAGTGACTACTTCTCCATTTTCCACTGAGCAACAGAATTAAAGAGAAAGATAAGATTACTGCTACAAATGAAGAAAAGCCAGCAAAAAACTGCCGGTAACCATCAGCAAAAAGTCAGTGCAAGAAAGAGCAGCTACCGGGGCACAAACAATAGCTATCTCCCAGAATAACAATACCCAGAAGGTACTTATGGAGATCAGACAATCATTGAATAGAATGAATAAAAATCAAGAAATGTAAGGGCTAAAACTAAGTGAAATTGCAATGGATATAGACAGGCTCGAGAAAATGTACTTAGAAATAACAGAAATAAAGAACTCCATCCAAGAAATAAATAACAAACTGACATGCATGAGAAGCAGGAGAAAGAATCTCAGAACTGGAAGACCAAAATGTGAAATTAACCCAATTTATTAAAAATATAGAAAAACAACTTAAGAAGAAAGCGAAAACTCTCCAAAAGATGTGCAATTTTATCAAGAAACCTATGTCTATGTCTGATTGGAATACCTGAAATAGAAAGAGAATGGAAAATATGTTGGAAAAAACATTCCATGAAGTCATTCTAGAAAATATCTTCTGGCCAGAGATCCAAAGAGCTCTGGCAATACATTGTATGAGAAGACCAACCTCTAGACACATAGTAATTGACCTAAACAAAGGAGGTATAAAAGAAAAAATTCTAACAGCAGCAAGTGAAAAAGGTCAGACTACCTACTGGGGGATACCAATCAGAATTTCTGTAGACTTATTTGCAGAAACACTACAGGTCAGAAGGAATTGGACCACAATCTTTAATATTCTCAAAGATAAGCAATTTCAACCAAGAATTTCCTACCCAGCCAAGTTAAGCTTCATCAGCAATGGAGATTTAAAATCCTTCCCAGATGTCCATTTCCTAAGAGAATATGCTGCTTTGAGACCAGCTTTACAAGAGTCACTTAAAAAGGTGCTGTGCACAGAAGAAAAAAGAAACAGAAAAAAGATCATATACTTCACAAGATCACAAACACACACAGAAGCAGCAGAACACACAGCATACCTACAAAAATGAAAACATACACATATATGAACAAAAACAAAAACAAAACAGCTTTATGAGAGCATTATGTCAGGGACAAAATCTCATATTTCAATAATAAGCCTGAACGTGAATGAACTAAATGCACCACTGAACAGACATAGAATAGCAAACTGGATAAAAAAAAAACCCCAAAAACAAAAAACAAAAAACATGACCCAGTAATTTGCTGCCTCTGGGAAATTCATCTCACCACAAAGGACACCCACAAACTCAAAGCTAGAGGATAGAAAACAAATTTTCCAGTGAATGGATCACAAAAGAAGGCAGGAATCATGATCTTAATATCAGACAAAACAACCTTTAAGCTATCAAAAATTTAAAAAGATACAAAAGGACACTATATAATGATAAAAGGTTTGATCCATCAATAAGAAATATCCACCCTAAACATATATATGCACCCAAAACAGGAGCACCAGCTTTTATAAAGTAGATACTAAGTAAACTAAAAACAGATATTGACTCTAGCACTATCATAGCTGGGACTTAAATATCCCACTAGCAACCCTAGATAGATCACGAAGGCAAAAAAATCAACAAAGAGATTTGGATCCTCAACTTGATGCTTTGCCTAATGGACTTAGTAGCTACCTACAGAACATGCCACCCAACAACCACAGAATATACATTCTACACATTACCACATGGAATGTACTCCAAGACTGACCATATCCTCAGCCATAAATCAAACATAAGCAAATTTCACAAGATTGAAATACCGCCATGACTTTTCAGACCATAGTGGAATAAAACTAAATATCACCACCAACAAAATTTCCCCAAAAGTCACAAAGATGTGGACACTAAACAGTATAATGCTCAACTACTCCTGGGTCAACACAGAAATCAAAACAGAAATTAAAAGATTCCTGGAAACAAATGAAAATAAGGAAACATCTTACAAAAACCTCTGGGATGCCATGAAATCAGTACCAAGAGGAGGATTAATATTTCTACAAACCGGGCTCAGTGTCTCAGCCTGTAATCCCGCGCCTTTGGGAGGCTGAGGTGAGCAGATTGCCTAAGCCCATGGGTTCGAGACCCACCTGGGCAGCAAGACCTAATCTCTACAATAAATCAAAAAATCAGCCGGGCGTGGTAGCACACACCTATAATTCTGGCTACTCAGAAGGCTGAGGCAGAAGGATCGCCAGAGCCCAGCAGGTCGAGGCTGCGGTGGCCGGGAGCGGCCACTGCACTCCAGTCTGGGTGACAGAGTGAGACTCCAACTCAAAAAAAAAAAAAATATTTCTATAAACACGCATCAAGTAAATAGAGAACAAGTTGACATTCTAACAAATCATCTAAGAAAGCTGGAAAGGCAAGAGCACCAAAGCCTTAACTGCAGCAGAAGAATCCAGATCACCAAAGTAAAAGCTCAATTATAGGACAAAGAAGACATAAATACCATAGGAAAAAAAATCAACAAAACGAAAAGTTGGTTCTTTGAAAGGATAAACAAGATTGATGGAGTCCTAGCCAGAATAGCCAAGAAAAAGACAGAAAAAGCCCAAAAAAGCACAATGAGAAATGCAAAAGATCAAGTCACAACTGAATCCAAAGAAATACAAAAGATTATCAGAGGTTGCTATACACACCTGTATGTAAACAAACTCAATAACCCAAATGAAATGAGGACTTTCTAGTATCACATAAACTCCCAAGTTTGAAACAAGAAGTAACAGATCCTAAATAGACCAATAACTACCCAGGAAATTGGTTCCATCATAATAAAACTATCTACAAAAAAAAAAAAAAAAGCCCTGGAACAGATGAATTTTCAGTAGAATTCTACAGAACATACAAGGTGGAACTGATACCAATCCTGTTGAAAGTATTCCAGGCAATCGAGAAAGACTTAACTCTCCCCAAATCATTTTACAAAGCTAACATCACACTGATACACACACCGGGTAAAGATCCAACAAAGAAAAAGAACTTACATGCCAGTATCCTTGATAAATATGGATGCAAAAATTCTCAATAAGATTCTAGCAAATCGAATCCAATAAGACATCTAAAAAGTCATTCACCATGACCAAGAGGCTTCATCCCCAAGATGCAGGACTGGTTCAACATCTGCTAGACCATAAATGTAATTAAATACATCAACAGATGTAAAAAACTACAAGATTATATCATTAGATGTGGAAAAGTCTTTTGATAAAATCCAGCATCACTTTTTGATAAAAATCCTTGAACACCTAGGCATAGCAAGAACACACCTCAGAATAGTAAGAGCCATCTATGATAAACCCACAGCAAACATATTGCTAAACGGACAGAAATTGGAAGCATTTTCCCTGAAAACCAGATCAAGACAAGGCTGCCCACTGTCACTCCTCCTGTTAAACATAGTATTGGAAGACCTAACTAGAGCAATCAGACAAGAGAAGGAAATCAGGGGTATCCAAATAGGAAAAGAAGAAACCAAATTATCTCCCTTTGCTGATGATATGATCCTACACCTTGAAAATTCAGGGGAATCTGTCAAAAACTCTCTGGAATTGATAAAAGAATTTGGCAAAGTCTCAGAGAAAAAAATAATGTGCAACAGACAGTGGTATTCTTATACACCAGCAATAAACAGGCAGAAAACAAAATAAAAAGCACAATCCCATTCACAGTAGTCACAAAAAAAAAAAAAAAAAAAGAAAAAAAAAGAAATACCTAGGCATCTTCCTAGCCAGAGGAATGAAAGATCTTTACAACACTGCTCAAAGAAGTCAAAGATGAACACTGCTCATAACACTGTTCAAAGAAGTCAAAGATATAGAAAACAAATAGAAAAATATTCCATGCTCATGGATTGGAAGAATCAATATTGTTAAGATGTTCATCCAACCCAAGGAAATCCACAGATTCAGCACTGTACCCATTAAATTACCAACATCATTCATCCTAGGCCTAGAAACAACAATATAAAAATTCATATGGAAACATAAATGGCCACGACTAGCCAAAACAATCCTTAGCAAAAGAAACAAAACCGGAGAAATAACATTTGCAGACTTTAAACTTCATTATAAGGCTACAATAATCAAAATAGCCTGGTATTGGTACAAGAACAGGCATATAGACCAATGGAACAGGGTAGAGATTCCAGAAGTAAAACCTCAATTTCTTAACAAAGTCATCTTCAACAAAGCCTACAACAATAACGACTGGAGAGAGGAGAACCTATTCAGTAAATGGTGCTGGGAAAACTGGCTAAGCATGTGCAGAAAAATGAAACAGGACACCTACCTAGCACCAGACACAAAAATCAACTCCAAATGGATCAAAGACCTAAATGTAAAACCCAAGACTTTAAGAATCTTAGAAAATGCAGGAAACATCCTTATGGAAATTGGAATAGGCAAATAATTCCTGATCAAAACTCCAAAAGCCCATGCCATAAGAGATAAGATAGACAAGTAGGGCCTCATCAAACTGAAAAGCTTTGCAAAGCAAAAGAAATCATCAAGAGAGTGGGGAGATAGCCTGCAGAATGGGAAAAAGAATTTGCTAACTGCATATCTGACAAAGGTCTAACTCCCAGGATCTTCAAGAAACTCAAATGTGCTGAAAGGAAAAACAAAACAAAACAAAACAAAAACAACCAAAAAAATCCAGTCCTATTAAAAAGTGGGCAAAAGACATGAATAGACACTTCTCAAAAGAAAATATATGGGCAGCCTATAGATGTGGAAAAATGCTCAGCCTCACTAATCATCAGAGAAATGCAAATCAAAACCACACTGAGATACCACCTAACTCCAGTAAGAAATAAACCAATGCTGGCAAGGTTGCAGAGAAAGGGAACATTTCTACATTGTTCAACTAGTTCAACCTCTATGGCAAACAGTGTGGCAATTCCTAAGAGAACTAGAAATTGACCTTTCATATAATCCAGCAATTCCCCTTCTGGGAATATACCCAGAGGAACTTAAATAACTCTACAAAAGATACCTGCACTTGCATGTTTATTGCAGCACTAGTACAATAACAAAAACATGGAACCAACTGTGCTGCTCATTGAAAAGATAAAAAAATGTAGTACATATACGTGATGGAATATTGCGCAACCATAAAAAACAAAATTATGGACTTTGCAGCAACTTGGATGGATTTAGAGTTTATAATATTCAATGATTTACCACAGAAACCAAGAACTGAGTACCATATGTTCTCATTCAGAAGGAGATGCTGAACATTTACCATAATACTATCAGAAAGGGATTGACAGTAGCCAGAAACCTCTGGGTAGTGGGGACACATAACATTAATAAGGATACCTGACCTCAAACCAGGCAAAGTGGGGCCCAAAGGGAGGCCCAAACTTTACCTGTACAAGGACCACTTGTTAACTTAGTCCTGAATTATACTGCACCTCTTTAAAATAAAATAAATTAAAAGAAAAATTTGTTTTTAAAAAAGAGACTTTGGAGGGTCCAGGACTGAGTTGGAACTCTGACAGTTATAAAATGTGGTTGTGAATTGGTTTTTTTCTTATTCAATAATAATAAACTAGGAAAATAATCAAGAAAAAAATGTACATATTATTTGAAAATGTACTCAAAACTTTCGTAAATGATAAATCTTAGGAGATTGTTGGGCTACATCAATAGATTATTGACTCAAATAAAAAAGGAGAACCTTAAACAATAAACTATGCTCACACACACACACACACACACACACACACACACACACACACACACAGGCAGGAAGGAAAGGAAAAGAGTTTATTGAAAAATGTTAAGGAATGGCTGGAGTTGGTGGCTCAGCTGGTAGTCCCAGCGCTTTGGGAGGCTGAGGAGAGTGGATTGCCTGAGCCCGCGGGTTTGATACCCGCCCGGGCAAATTGGCAAGACCTTGTCTCTACAATAAAATCAAAATTAGAGGGGCGTGGTAGTGCACGCCTGTGGTTCCGGCTACTTGGAAGACTGAGGCAGAAGGATTACTGGAGCCCAGCAGGTTGAGGCTGTGGTGGCTGGAAGTGTTCCATTGCACTCCAGTTTGGGTGACAGAGTGAGACTCCAACTCAAAAAAAAAAAATGCTAAGGAATTCTATGGAGAAATAATTCCTCTTTTAATCAAACTAGTGGGAGGCAGTGAAAATATATCAATATGCAAAAGAGATATGAAAATGATCTCACTAAAAAATAAAAAGTACAAAAGGAAATATAAATTGTGAAATTGGATGAGAGGTCAGCAATTATGGCCCACAGAGTAAATCTGATTTCCACCTGGTTTTATAAATAAAGTCTTACTGAAACACAGTCACAGCTATTAGTGTAAGTATTGTGTGTGACTGATTCATGCGACACTGGCAAACTTAATAGTTGTCTGGTCCCGTATGACTCACAAAGCCTTAAATTAACTCTCTGGTTCTTTAAAGAAAAAGTTTGCTGATCCTTGAACTGGGTAAGTGAAGGTAGATAATACAGATCCAATTTCCCAATGTTTGACATATTTTGCAAAACAAATAAAAGCAAATATACTAATGATATTTATTACAAAAAAGAAAAATCTCTCTGATTGGGCAAAGACTTACATATAAGATAAAACAGAATACACATATAAAATCATTTAAACTGTCTATGAACATATAAAATGTACATTATAACTGTAATTTGAGATAACACTTAGACTATGCTAAATAATGTTTTAGCATAACTAATAGGGACATGAAACCATGCTAAGATTCTCTTGTTTCATAGGTACAGTGACTATTCATCCCTGATGCCCCAGCAAAATAATTAATGATATCCCCTTTCTCTGTGAAATGGTCCAGTTTGGATGATAAGTTTATATGCTTATTCCATTCATAGAGACTGTCAAAAAGTAACTGACAAAACCAACTTTAAAAGTATGATCAATTGTATTTTAAGTAAGGTTTTTAGACAAAAAATATTTTGATCAAAATGTTTATCAAAAAAGTAGCAAGAATACCTTCAAAATCATTTGAAGTAAACAAAGCATACTTTTGTATCGGTAATACTTGTATAACAAAAAAGAAAAGGATGTAATCATGAATAAAAGAAACGATAGAAATGTTACCAGAATTTTAATATAACAGTAAATGTAAATGTTTAAAATACAACCTCACAGGCAAATAAATCTTTTGGTTGCATTAAGAATAATCTTTATTGAAACAAGATCCCTACCTACACCATACACAAAAATAAACTCTACATTGTTCAAAGACCTAAAGGTAAGACCTCAAACTATAAGAACCTTAGAAAATGTAGGAGACACCCTTATTGGATCTGGCAACCAATTCCTGAAGTCAAAACCCCAAGTGACCATGACATAAGAGGTAAGATAGACAAGTGGGATCTCATCAAACTGACAAGCTTCTATAAAACCAAAGAAACAATCAGGAGGGCAGGGAGACAGCCCACAGGCTGGGAAAAAATATTTGCGAACTACATGTCTGGAAAAGGCCTAGCATCTAGAATCTGCAAGGAATTCAAACATGCTAAAAAGAAAAAAACAAACGGCCCTATTACAAAATGGGCAAAAGATATGAATAGACACTTCTCAAAAGAAGCCATACAAGCAGCCAACAGATACATGAAAAAATGCTCAGTTTCACTAATCATCAAAGAAATGCAAACTAAAACTACACTGGGATACCACCTAACTCCAGGCACGATAGCTATCATCAATAACAAAAAAACAACAGATCCTAGAGAGGATGTGATGAAAAGGGAACACTTCTACACTCTTTTTAAAAATTTTTTTAAAATTTAAAAAATTTTTTTTGAGTTGGAGTCTCACTCTGTCACCCAGACAGGAGTGCAGTGGCCGCTCCCGGCCACCGCAGCCTTGACCTGCTAGGCTCCGGCGATCCTTCCGCCTCAGCCTTCCAAGTAGCTGGAACCACAGGCACGCGCTACCACGCCCGGTTAATTTTTTTGATTGATTGTAGAGATGAGGTCTCACCAAGTTGCCAAGGCGGGTCTCGAACCCGTGGGCTCAGGCAATCCACTCACCTCGGCCTCCCAAAGTGCTGGGATTACAGACTGAGCCACCGAGCCTGGCTTACTTCTACACTCTTAGTGGGAGTGTAAACTAGTATAGTCTCTGTGGAAAACAGTGTGGCAATTCCCAAAAGATCGAAAAATCAACCTTCCATAGGACCCCTTAAACCCCCTACTGGGAATATACTCAGAAGAACTCACATCACTATAAGATACCTGCACATGAATGTTTATTGCAGCATTGTTCACAGTAGCAAGAACATGGAAACAACCGTGCTGCCATCAAAAGAGGACTGGATTTAAAAAATGTGGCACGTATACACGATGGAATATTATGCAGCCATAAAGAACAAAGTGATGAACTTCATAGCAACCTGAATGGACTTAGAGTCTATAATACTGAGTGACCTTTCACAGAAACAAAGAACTGAGAATCATATGTTCTCACTCATAAGCGGACCTTGAAAAATTATAATAATACTTTAAGAAAAGGATTGGCAGTAGTAAGAAACTGCTGAGAAAGGAATCGGGTAGTGGAATTGGTAGTAGCAGGAATCTGCCTGGGGAAGTAGGGGGCACATCTCATCAACAAGTTTACCTGAATAATGAACACTTGTATACCTAACCCTGAATTGTATCCCACATCTTTAAAATAAAAAAAATTAGAAAGGATAATAATAATAATCTTTATTTATATGACTCTTTGAAGAAAATAAACTGAAACAAAATTTTTAAGAAATGGAGAATAAAATAAAATAGGATAAGGAACAATTTAAGGAGAAAAAATAAGCAAACAACGTGAAAGGAATGGCAAATTAATTTCAGATAAATTGAAGTTGAAGTCAAAATGCAGTGAATAAGCAAAAAGAAGCATTTTATAATAAAAGAACAGTAACTTATATCTAGAAGCCATGTAAGTAGACATTAGCATAAGCAGACCATGTGACAAAAGTAAAGAAGGGCAGACATAATTTGCATGATACAAAACATTGAACATATCCTCTCTCTCTATACAACTTTGATGTCTCACATAAAATGTCCTCTTTTCAAATACAGTAGTAGTTCTATGTTATATTAAATTACGTGCTTCTAATTCTTCACAGGAGAAATTTTACAGGCTACATTTTGGATTATAATGCACTACAGATTAAAAATAATTGCTTGAATTTAGATGGTTCTTCTCATGCACCCATCTTCCCAAATAACTGGAAACTTAAAATATAAAAGGAGAAGCAATCCTATGCTTAAGAAATTTCAGTTGATAGTGTAATTAATTTAAAATAAACTACAAAACTGAAAAAAGACTACCATGTTTAAGGCTCATGAGATATAGTCAGATTTGTTTTGAGGGACAAACTACACATTTGAATTAAAAATACTACTAAAGCCAGACACAGGGACTCATGCCTGTAATCCCAGCACTTGGGAGGCAGAGGCGAGAGGATTACCTGAGCCCAACGGGTTTGAGACCAGCCTGAGCAACATGGCGAGACCCAGTCTCTACAATAAATCAAAAAATTAACTGGGCATGGTGGTGTATGCCTGTAGTTCCAGCTACTTGGAAGGCTGAGATGGAAAGATCTCCTGAGACCAGCAGGTCGTGGCTGCGGTGGATGTGAGCGTGCCACTGCACACCAGCCTGGGTGACAGAGTGAGACTCTGACTCAAAAAAATACACATATATACTACTAAACAACCATAAAATAGAATACAGTGCAGCGAATGAAAAGAATGAGCTAGAGCTCTATACACAGACATAGAAAGATCTTCAACACATATTTTAAATGGTAAAGAGAATAAGATTTACAATAATACATCTTATAAAATTAGATAGTACAAATAAGTTGAAATACCAGTAATCAACATGGGTGGATAAACTTGTTGTCAGAACACAGGGGCTCACAAATTTAATTTAATAAATCAAAATTCTACTAATTATTGTTTACAAAAATTCCTAAAATTTGATATAGAAAAATTGAATGTGAAGGCATGTAAAGATAATTGAATATATTAATATAGAAAAAAATAGACTTCAAAGTAAAATGCATTTTATAGATAAATGGAGTAATGGCATAAAGATAGATAATACTAGCACTATTTAACACTTTAAGACTTGTGTGCACATAAATATGTATTCTTAAAATGGGGAAATTACAAGGAAAAATCACAAAATTCACAACGATTGTGGAAAATATAATTCATCTCTCCCAGCAATTCAAAATATTTTAAAAGATTAAATAACATTATTAACAAACTTGGTCCTATTGAATATCTATAGATCTCGACAAATAACTCTTAGA
This sequence comes from Carlito syrichta, assembly GCF_000164805.1. Lineage (NCBI taxonomy): Eukaryota > Metazoa > Chordata > Mammalia > Primates > Tarsiidae > Carlito > Carlito syrichta. The sequence goes on from NW_007246012.1 coordinate 300,989, forward strand.
AAATTAAAAAATTATTTCTTTTCAAACACAGATGAGACATTTATTTAAAAAAAATGACCACATACTTGACCTCAAGTTAGTCTTAAATAAATTAAATACTATAAAGAGAACAACCTCTCATTAAAATGCAAATATATAGCCAACTTCTACCATAAATTTAAAAACATATATGTACATGTACCCACAAACACACATATGCACCACAGTTAAGCTGCTCTTTTTCTCTGTCTCTCTCTTGCTCTCCCTACCAACCTATCTCTATTGGTTTCTTATTGCTGCAGTAACAAATTACCATAAACTTAGTGGCTTGAAACAACACAATTTATTATCTTAAAGTTCTTGATGTCAGAAGTTCCAAATGGGGCTCACTGGGCTAAAATCAAGGTGTTGACAAAGCTGCATTCCTTTTTGGGGACTCTAGGAGAGAATTCATTTTCTTACCTTTTCTAGCTTCTAGGGGTGCCAGCATTTCCTGGTTCATGAATGCTGTATTCTTTCAAAACCAGCAACAACTGATTATTTCTAACATTGCTTCACTCTGACACTTACTGTTCTCCATGCTTAAAGACATTTGTGATTATGTTGAGCCTACTGATAATAATCTTCCCATCACAAGGTAAACTGATTAGCAACCTTAATTTCATCTGCATTTTAATTCCTCTTTGTTAGTTAATCCAACATATTTACATGATGTAGATGTCTTTGGGAGACCATGAGTCTATCCATTACAGTTCCAATATGTAAATTAGGAAGAATCAATATAATAGTGGTGGCAATTCTCCATAAATAAATATATAGGTTAAATGTAATTTCACTGAATATTCCAACAGGAATTTTTATTTGACTTGTATTGGACTTGACAAACCAAGCCTAAATTTTATTTTGAAAAGAACCAAAAATAATGACGCAAAATTTTGAGAAATGTAATCATCTGGCTGGGCTTGGTGGCTCATCCTATAATCCTAGCACTTTGGAAATGAGTGGATTGCCTGAGCCCACAGGTTTGAAACCAGCCCGGGCAACTCTACGAGACCTCGTCTCTACAATAAATAAAAAAATTGCTAGGCATTGTAGCACGCACCTGTAGTTCAGGCTACTTGGAAGGCTGAGACAGAGGGTTCGCCTGAGCCCAGCAGGTCTACACTGGGGTGGCTGTGAATGTACCACTGCACTCTAGCCTGGAAGATAAAGTGAGACTCCAACTATATAAAAAAAGAAATATAATCAGTATCAACCTTATCAGACTTGAAGATTTGTTAAAACTTTAGTAATTAAAATAATGTGGAATTATCTCAGGTATAGATATATTTGATAAATATAACAAACAAAATCTCAAAATAAATGCACATATATAAAGACAAGTTGACTTTTGACAGAAGTAGCATTTATGTCAATAAAAAAAATGAGCTACTCAATTTATGAACCTGGAAAAATTGGCTAATCAAGAGGAAAAACTAAAGTAAATTTTGACTTTGCTGCAAAGTATACATTCTAAGTACTCAATGACTCATATATGAAAGAAAACTAGAAAAGATTTAGAAGCAATGTGGAAGAATACCTTTATGGCTTTGAGGGAGAAAAAATTCCCTTAAAAGGACAGAGAATATACAAATTATAAAGAGAAAGGTGGATATCTTTGACTTCAAAATTAAAAATATGCAAAGACAAATTACAACAAATTAAATGAGATCATTTACAGACTGGGAGAAGTTTTTGTCAACTCATCATCAATAAAGGTTAAAAATTTCGAATATGAAAGAGCTTCCTACAAATCAATAAGACAAATGAAAACTCTTCAATAGAAAAATGGGCAGAGGGCATGAACAGGCAATTTACATGGAAGAAGAAGCCCAAATGACCAATTAACATATGAAATGCTAAGCCTTATTGGTAATTAATGATATGAAGCAAAACATTGTCATTTTTTAAAGGATTACATTAGCAAAAATTACTTAGTTTGATCATATCAAGTGTTGGTGACGATGTGGACAATCAGAAACTCTTCTAAACAAAAAAATTATGCAACAGCTTTTGAGAGCAAATTGACAATTGTAGTAATGTTAAGTAATCACATATATTTTGACTCAGTGATTTCATTTTGTGGAGAGACTATTGTGTATGTCCTGATGTTGTATAAGGATATTCTTCACAATGCTTGCTTTTTAATGTCTAAGAAGTAGAAATACATCCATCAATGGTGGACTGAAGAAGTTGAGGTTTGTATATACATTGAATTTCTATAAAGCCATTAAATACATATCAAATCTTGAAAACATAATATTGAATAAAAATAGGAAATTAAAACAGATTGTTATATTAGTTTTACCACAAACTTAGAGGATTAAAACAACACATGTTTATTATAGCATAGTTTCTGTAGGTTAGCTGCCTGAGCTGAATTCCCTGCTTCGGCATCTCACAAAGCTGCATTCCAGGTGTCAGCCAGGGCTGTGGTCTCATCAGAGGTTCTGGGGGTAAGGATTTACTTCCAAGGTCCCTCAATCTGTTAAAAAAAATTCAAATAGTTGTGCAGCTGAAGCCTCTGATTTCTTTCAGAAGATCACTTTTACTTCCAGAGGCTCCTGCCAGATTTTTGCCACATGAGATTTTCTCACATGACTACTTACTCTGTGGCACATTGCATCTTCAAAACTGACAAGGGAGACCGAGACTACAGCAGAATGATGTTCCATACTGAACATAATCACATGAACAAAATAGCATGTGTAGTATCACCTTTGCCTCATTGCATAGGTTAGAAACATTCAAGAGGAGGGGATTACACAAATATACAAATACCAGAAAGTCTTGCTATGGGAACCACTTTAAAATCTGTTCCCCACAATTATGTATAATAGATCATTTATATAAATGTTTCAAAACATAAAAAATAAAACCACAACTTAGTTGAGTCTTCAATAAATTATGCTGAGTAAAAAAAGCAAATCCCAAGAGATTCATAATGTGTGATTGCATTTGTAAAACATTCATATAATGATAAAGTTATGAAAACGCAGAACAGATTAATAGTTTCCAAGGGTTACAGACAAGAGGAATCCAAGGGAGTGGCATAGAGATGGGCGTGAGTATAAAAAGAACAAAAAGAAGGATACAGAGCTGTTCTGTATCTTGACTATATCAATGTCAATATTCTGGTTGTGATAATTGTACTATGATTTTGCAAGATGTTAACATTTGAGGGAACTGGGTAAAGGGTATCCTGGATTTCTCTGTATTACTTTTAAAAACTGCATGCTATCCACAATTATAAAAAAAATAAAAAGTTTAATGAGTTGGAGACAACAATACGTAGTGATCTATCCACAGAAACATAGAACCAAATACCACATGTTCTCACTTACTCATAAGTGGAACCAGAGCATTAACCACAATAACACAATAACATAAGGGAGGGATCAACAGTAGCAGGACACCACCAGGGGAGGGAGGTGGGGGTAGGGGCATGTGACAACATAAAGGGTACCTCGTCCTAAACCAGAGGAAGTGAGGACCGGTTGGAGGCCCAAACTGCGTGTAAATTACTTATGTACCTAATCCTGACTTGTACTCCACATTTCTATAGAAAAATAAAGCTTTAAAAATGACAAAAAAGAAAACAATGATAATTGCAAAAAACACATAATACAGTATAAACTCTGAATGGTGAGCAGAAAACCATTAGATAAAAATAGGTGGAGAAGCTGGGTTCGGTGGCTCAGCCTGTAATCCTGCGCCTTTGGGAGGCTGAGGTGAGTGGATTGCCTGAGCCTACGGGTTTGAGACCTGCCTGGGCAGCGAGACCTCATCTCTACAATAAATCAAAAAATCAGCCGGGCATGGTAGCGCATGCCTGTAATTCTAGTTACTTGGAAGGCTGAGGCGGAAGGATTGCTGGAGCCCAGCAGGTCGAGGCTGCGGTGGCCGGGAGCGGCCACTGCACTCCAGTCTGGGCGACAGAGTGAGACTCCAACTCAAAAAAAAAAAAAAATAGATGGAGAAAAAAATGGTAAAGAGTTGATTGACATAAGGAAGCTAATTTTCAAGAGGATAATTAAAATCATCATTGGAGAGAATAGAGGATAAAATGGGTCTACGGAAAATCAAGTCAGTAACAGGGAGGGCAAGGTTGAGACACTCTCAAAGTATAGAATGAAGGAATTAACATCGGACAGCTTGATAAGTATACATCAGTCATTTGCTTTTGTTTATATTACCTTACATAGAAAACCTGTGAATATAAATTTTGCCTTATATGTATTAAATACCGGAAGAAAATATTGTATACCAAATGTAACAGTGGTTATGCCTTGGAAATCAAGTTTCAGTTGGTTCTATTTTTTTCATTATTATTGTGTAGTTTCCAGATTTTGTACAGTGATCAGATTTGGATGTTATGGCCATATAAATACATTTAAAATTAGTATGTAAAATTTTATAGATACTATATTATAACAAATATGTAAAAATATATCTTGGAAATTGATGGGAAGGAATATATAAGACCAGAGTGTTATAAGTGACTTTTAAAAATTATTTTAACTTTCATGTACTTTCAAAATTTGTATTGTAAGCATATATTATTTTAGTAATGGAAATATCCCTTTAAAAAAAGAAAATGATTAATTAACTGATTTGGGCATGGGAAAAGATTTCTAAGAATAGCACAATAAAAAAACATAAAGACAAGTAACCAATTAAAACATAGAAGCATACTTAGTCACCTTAAGTGCAATCTCAAAAACTGATATTTTTTAGACAATTACACTTATTTTATTTTTTCTGTTTTATTTAAGCTAAATTTTAGATGATTAAATGCTACTAATCCTCATGATAGGATAATATGCATTTGTTAAAGATCTTATTTGAGAAATTATGTAGGAAAATTGGAAAATGTATTATAATCTTCTGTGGAAAAAAGACAAAAATTACAATTTCCGTAAGAATATGTTTTTATGAATGAAGAAAATGAACCAAAATGTTCACCATAGTTATATCTTAGGGTTGGAATTTCAACAGACTTTATTTCTTTCCCTTTTAATGCCTACATTATCTAAGTATCTAAAATCAGACCACAAAATAATTAAATACTATAAGTGTAACATAACTATATTGAGGTCCAACAGGTAAGTTAAGAAAATTTTGTTCTCGGCAGTGAAATTACACTAACATAGAGCTCTCTAGAAAGTTTTATAATTCACTATAACTTTCTTTCAATAATTATTTATGGACTGCCAACCATCTGTCAAGGACTATTATAGGTGTTTGAAATACTGTTGTAAACAAATTGAAGATCTTGCTCTCATGCAGCTTACATTCAAAGGTGGAATTTGGAAAACCATCTACTTCATTTGTACATGTTTATTGAGGGACTATCCTGAGCCAAGCACTAGACTATCGCAGGGAATGAGAGGAAACCAAACTGATGCAGCGCCTATCCTCATGGAACATAGGTACGGAGAAGTGTTTCTTGAAGTGTGGTTCAATACATCAGAAAGTCTGGCCTCGTGGTTATGGAGTAAGGTTCAGGATCCTGCATTTTGAACAGTTGCCAGATGACTTGGAGATAAATTGCTTTATTTTTATTTTTATTTTAGATTTGTGGAGTACAAGTGAGGATTTAAGAAAGTTGCATACAGGTGAAGTTTGAGCTTCTAGTTAATTTGCTCTCCACCTGATAGTGGACTAGGTATGGAGGTATAAGGTAATTTGGGAAACACTTTGCTGAGAGAGCTTTGATGTCAAAAAATGGATAATACATTGCCCAGAGGTTTCTAGAAGGTGCATTAGTTTGCTAGGACTGCCAAAACAAAATATCACAGACTGGGTGACTTAAACAGCTGAAATTTATTTTCTTACAGTTTTGGAGGTTGGAAAATTCAACATCACAATGTGGGTAGGGTTTGTGTCCCCTAAGGCCTCTCTCATTTGCTTGCAGGTGATCACACTCCTGCTGCTTCTTCACATGGTCAGCCTTCTGAGCATGTCCACTTCTGGTGTCTGTCTTTCTTCTTATTAAGGACATCTGTCATATTGGACTAGGGTTCCACCCTAACAGTCTGCTTTTAACACAGTCACCTCTTTAGATACTGTATCTTCATATCTGGCTACATTCCGAGTCACTGGGGGCTAGGACCTCAACATGTGAGCTTTAGAAGGGACACAATGCATCCCACAACACCGCTGTATTGTTTAATTGTCAATAGAGATCTCTCATATTCGTGTCTAGGGTCTGTCTACATACCTCCAGTGATGAGGATGCAATGTTCTACCTTCTATCAGCAGAGTCTAAATCTTTTCCAAGTAGAAAGGGTTCAGGCATTTTCGGCAGAATGTTTAAACTCTTCAGTTTCTCTCTTCCTTTTCTAGGATGTCTGTGACATTTTTCATTTTTAAAAGGGATTTCTCGCCTTCACTTTATTCTTTATTTTTGTGTTTTAATTGACCAAACGGAAAACTTTCTGTACCTTCCACGGAGGAATTACAAGGCTGTTTACTTAAATCAGAACAACTCAAAATAATCAGCTCACTCCTTTCTCTGGCAGCCAACTTTTAAATCCTGGGTCACATGTCACTTCTAATTGTGAGCATGATGCTCGAGTTCCCCTTGGGCCTAAATTTCACCCAAGTAAATCCTCTCCTTCAGCAGCTGCAGAACTGTGTCAGGGAGAGTGATCTTCAGGCACACACTTCTGCAGAAAAGAGCAGCTGAGCCTGGCATGAACCCTCGGAATCAGTCATCTCTAATCGACCTGTTATCGACTCTGACACAGCCTCCTTCAGTCAGACACTAACCAACAGAGACCAATGGGTACAAGAGAAGGAGTTGGAGTCCTAGGGATGGCCTTTACTTCTCACTTGTAAATAGTGGGCAGGTTTTATTTTTTTAAAGGGAGAAAGTGCTGAAATGACTGGGTTAATGAAAAATAACCTGATAAAGATTATCTTCAGCTGTACCCAGTTTGGCTAGATGGTTTTTGGAGGTCTGGTTCAAGATGAACCAATTCTCCAGAAAGCCTCAGAAGTAATTTACACACATTGAGAAAGGTCTCAACTATTCTCAGGGAATCTCAAAGTTCTTTCTAGTGTGCAGCCCTCTGACAATTATGTAAACCACGACTTCCTTTTTACCTCAGCATTTTGTTATAAAAAATTTCTAACATGTAATAAAACTGAAACTATTTTGATAATAAACACCTATATGCCCAACACCTGGATTCTATCATTAACATTTTGCTATACCTGTTTTATCATGTATCAATGTATCCTTCTATCTAGCCAACAGTTCATTTTAGTTTTTGGATGCTTTTCAAAGCAAATTGTAGACATCATCACACTGCCTCTAAATAATTCTGCAAGTAGTCAAATTTAATATTTGTTTACATTTTTTCTTGTTATTTACTTACAATGAAACACACAATCTCATGTGCATTTATTGACTTGTGACAAATGATACACCTATTCAATGCAAATCAATATCAGTAAAGAATATTATCACCCAGAAAGTTTCTTCTTACCTCTTCCCTGTCAAATCCCATCCTTCTACCTTTTAGAAAAAAATATAACCTTAAGTTTTTCTATCCTGTTAGTTTTGTATGTTTAGATCTGCACAAAAATCGAATCATGTATTATGTACTCTTTTGTACATCTTCTGTTGCCCAGCATAATAGTTTTGAAGTTTGTCCATTTTGCGTGTACTGTATTAGTAATTCGTTCCTTTTTCTATTGCTAGATAAATTTCCATTGGATTAACATACCAGTTTGTTTACCCATTCTTCTATTGTGGATAACTGACTTTTTAAAAAGTATTGGCAAATATGAATAAAGTGACTGAATATTCTTGTATAAGAGCTAACTTTTTGCCTTTCACAAGCACAATATAATATTTTCAACCATATCATTTCACCCATTCATCCAGCTGTTGATTTGTCCATCTTCCCTTCCATCCATTCAACACATGTGTTGTATTAATTGCATGCCAGGCAATGTTTTATCACTGTGAATGCAAAGTCAGAAAATACATCCCTGTCATTCAAAAAATCTAGTGGAAGAACTGTACAGATAAACAATTACAGAATCATGGAACTAGGGCCAAAATGGAGGTTTGAAGAGAAAGGAGCAGCTAAATAAGCCTAAGAGAGTTCAATGAAACTTAGAGGTATGTCAAGATTGAGGGAGAGTACAAGGTTCCAAATAACATTCAGTAGAAGTTTTAATAATGAGTGTCATGATGCTTTGTCTTTCAATAAAAGTCAAAGGCCTCACCATAGAACTGAATTCAATGGAGGTGATTTTAAAAGGGGCCTTAGTGAGTTAATTTACTCCTCAAAACCAGTTCCCCTAGAGCTTATTATCTTTATTTGCATACCCCCCGCAGGTCTATCTCAAGCTTTCATCTCACTTATCTTGAGACTTTCAGAGGGAAGAGAGTGGTCTGCATTAGGAAGTTATTTTATCCTCAAGTTTATAGATTTCTTCTGAAAAGCTCTGAGGAGCTGACTCATAGAATTAGCTAGACTTTCTTAAGTGCAACAATTCCAGAATGTACTAACTACTAACTCTCCGATACAACACTTAGTTTATTTTGAGTCACTAGTAGAATTGCCCAATAAAATACAGTTACATTTAAATTTCAAATAGCCCAGCATTTTTTTGAAGTATAATTGTATCTCAAATATTGCATGAGGGCATAAGTGTGTCTCAAATATTTGTTATATTTATACCAAAAATTCATGACTTATTTATGTGAAATTCAAATTTAACTGGGCATCTTATATTTTTATTTACTGCATCTGGCAGCCTTGGTCATTGAAGATAGAGGCTTTCTGACCAAGTGTATTTTACCCATGATGAAAGCCAATCCCATAAAATAGCAAAACTTTAAAAAATAATCATGGAGGAAACATTAATTGTATATACACCTTTCAGTCTTTTGAGCTAGAATATAGGGGCCTAACATAATACTTTCTTGACTCTTGGAAGTTATTAGTTCATTAGTATGAGTATTAATATCAATTATTTCAGTGTCTAATACTCTCAAATCTACTTGGGGTATTTTGTGGTGCCTGTTTCCATGCCAGCAGATATCTGTGATTAGAATTTTAAATTTGACTCTTTAAAAGTCATTTTCTTCCCTTATTATCAGACTATCAATTAAACCCACTAGTGGCAATCAAAATTTATTTTCCTAGAGTCTAGAAACACTAAATTTTTCTCCCATCTAAACTGATGTCAGTAAAAAAATGAGATAGTAAATCTTGCTAACTATATATATAAACAAAGATAATAGGCTAGTATGAAAGAAAGTACTGAGTTTGTGATAATTATTTAACATTTTAAAAATAAAAAAAATCTTAATTTTATTTTCTCAAGCATTCATTCACTCACTTGTTGAAATAATACATATATTTATCTAATACAAGTTTATTCAAACTTTTATGGCTTCAGCATTTCATGAAATAACATTTATAAAACGTTAGAAACCTTATCTTTAAAGGGCTGAAGGGTGATTAAACATTGAAAGTTGCCATCTGAATATTATATACCTTCCAAACCATGTATTCAATTTTCATAATTGCATGAATCCTGTAAGAAGATTTCTACCTGGCCTTATCTTATTATGCTAAGCAGTGTTATTTAAATGTTGAAAGCACAGTTATTTCTCACCCAGACCTTTCTTTAGGATGTTCTCAGGATACACATTAGGTTTTAACCTTTCCTACACATTTAGCTTTAACTTCAACTTTTCGATGAAACAGAGAGAAAAAAAAATTCTTTTAGGTAATTACTTTAAGGTAAGGACTCAGCTTCTAGCAGTAAGCTGACCCTAATCCTTAGTAGTTCACTGTCTCTTTCTCTGGAAATCTTTGTGCTAAAGTGTCTAAGTCCTTATGACATCTGCCAGGGCACAAAGAAGTCATTGCTAGCAGATATTCATAGAAGCTGGAGTTAACATTCTTACATCAAAATTCTTGAAAACGGATCCACCAGATTACCCAAAGGATGTAGCCTGGTATAAACATCCGCCAGTCTATTATTTGCAAAGATGCTGCTTTCTGTGATGAAAATACCATCATCATTTCAGTGGTAATGCCAACTTGCACATGAATCAAGGCAGACCCATTATTACACTACACTGCTGTGCATAATGGTCAGTATAGCTCCATCAGTCTGGACTACTGTTCATTCTTGATCTGGATTTCTGATTTAGGTCAGTCATATATACTTGCCATACATTTTCTGGGCAACGAATTATCCATCTTTTTTGCATCAAAGCTCTACTAGCACACTAATTCTCAAACTGTGGTGTGCATCCAAATCATCTGTTGAGACTCCCTGACTTATCAAATCATGATTCAGGGAACACACTTTGGCAACTAAGGTCCACCAGCATGGAGACTGCATCAGTCTTGCTCCCTCTTGTTCCCTGAGGTGGCCTAGTACTTGACTCAGGGTAGGTCCTCAATAAATATTTGGTCATTGAAGAAATTAAGAAGGACTGAACAATGGTAGATGGCAGAATGGGTAATTTAAGAATTTTATGTGAAGGTATTACTATTAACATAAGGGATGAGTAGAAGACAGCATCTTTGAAGCTTTTTTCTTTTGAGTTTTTCATAAATATTACTTCTTCTTTTAAAGTATTAAGGCACTATGCCAGGATGTAAAAATGGCTTCATTGTAATGAATTATCCTCTCTCCCTTTTTTCCTTCCTTCCCTCTTTCCTTCCTCCCTCTTTCTGTCCTTCCTTCCTGCTCTCCCTTTCTCCTCCCCTCCTTCCTTCCTTCTTCTCTTCCTTCCTCTCTCCCTCCCTTTCTTCCTATTTTTCTTCTTTTCTTCCATTTGTTATGCATATAAAGTTCTAGAAAAATGTTTGCTCAATGTTCAATTTTTGAGCAGTGAGATTTTTAGTAATATTTTTTACTTATCCATGTTATACACTGTTTTTTGTAATAAGCATATATTATGAAAATAAATTTAAGTCAATAATTTGAGCTTAAATAATACATGTCTTTTGACAGACTGTTTTGGAGTTTGAGTTAGCCAACACATTTGATCTCAAAGCCTACAAAGATAAGTGAGAGGACAGAGTGTAGGCATCAGATCTAGTTGCCGTGACCTACATTTTCTTCTAGAGTTCTCCTGCGAAGGTGCCCAACCTATATCTCAGATCATGCCTCTAGTGGTTAAAGGGTTCATTCTCTGACCCTAGCATCTAAGATTTGTCTGGAAATTACCTGTGCCCTTGACTCATGGACTGCATTTTAGACCTTTCAGGTTCACACTAGGGAGTAGTTTGCCTAGGGTTCAAAATGATAGTGAAAGCTCCTGCACTGAGGAGTAATCCTCAGACTTGAAGTAATCCTCTGACATTGGGGTCTGTCTGGACATATGAAATAAAAGGAAAAAATCAGCTCCCGTTTTTAAATATTTTTAAATGTTGATCACTTTTACTCTTTGTGGGATGCTCTCTGGGGACCTGTCCCTTTTGCAGGGAATGGAGGCCAAGTGTGTACACTATTTAGGAAAGAACTGGCCCCAGTGAAATATCTCAGCTTGTACCCCATCTGATCCCAAGACCAACTTTCCACTTCACTCTTTGCAACCCTCTTTCACAAAATCTCAGCTTTGTGTCTAGTTTTGCTGATCTATTTTTTAAATATATTTTTCTTGAAACACTTTGCTATGCTTGGTTCTTTCATTTAGGAACTATCTACCTTGTATTTCCAAAACTAGATCCCCATTCCTTTCTTATGAAATGCTTTCCCTTTGCCCCTTGATAAATCTTATTGTGGCATAATCAATACTAAATTTGCTTCTATGTCCTTTGAGAATACAGGAAAACTACATTTCTCAGCTTTTTTTGGCCATTAGAAGCCATATGTGTGTATCTGGCTAATGTAATGTGGATAGCGGTGAGAGAAGGCAATTCTTGGTTAATCCCTATAACCTCTTGAGAGATCTTCTATACTTTAAAGATGAAAACAATCCACTGAAGATCCAGAAGAATTGTGAGACCCTAGAAAACAGTAGAGCCACTAAATTAATGTGACTCAGGATACTAAATCACTGTACAAAAAGGAGCTACCCAGCAGAGATGCCTGATTATGAACGTCTGAATTGAAATTTGCATAAACAGGAAATAAACTTTTATTGTGTTTTTCCTTTTAAATGTTGATCACTTTTACTCTTGTAAAATAATATGGTCAACCTTAATTTTAACATCTTCTCATACTTCAAAATCTATTTAAGGCATTCCCATCTCTGTCTTGCTCTTCTGAGTACTGCAGATGAGGTTAACCAACCTTCATCATGTCTCCCTTAGAAATGTTCTTATCACAGTGTATTATAAAACCTTTTCCCACATTCCTTTCTCTATCATTAGACTAGAAGCAGTTCAAGAGCAGGGCTTTGCTTTACTTATCTTTATAAACTTGTTGCTGATCGTTGCAGCTGAATTATTCTAGGCTCTCTTGGAAAATGGTGGAACCTGTACTTGCAAGATCTGTTTCACCATACTTTGTGTTCTTATATGTTGTTTCTCAGTCAGAACTGAAGGGGAAGGGGGACCTAGATCCAAAGGATCTGAAGAGCTGGTCTAAGTATCAACAACCTTCTTTGAGCAGTAAGAAGGTCTGAGATGCTTAGGAAAGATTTGTATTTTATTTCTCTTAAATCTTTCAAGAGCATGGCTGTAGGCCATTGATAAAGATAGCCAAAGATGAAGATAGGTCATTAGAAGGCATGACTCAACTTTCCAGAAAAGATGGTAAGAGCTAGTTGCGTTGGATGCTGTCCTTCCTGGATACCATGATGGGAAAGTGATCCTCCATTTTCCCCCAAGACTAGGCATCAAGCAGTCAGGCCAGACATTCCCTGCCCAAACATTTTCTGTTCAACCACATATTTTACCAAGCTGACCAGGAAAGAAGAAACAAAGCAGTGGCCCAGGTTGGGGGCTGTTTTATGATGCTATCTTTTCTGGGAAATGTATTGCATGACTTTCCTGGAGTGGAGGGCTCCAATGTATGAATGTGCGCATGCAGCAGTTTCCGATACGTGCTTTTCTCTCTTTTTACCGTAACTCAAGGAAAGTCAATGCATTTAGAAACTAGAGTGGTTTTCTTCAGATGTTAAAGTTACATTTTTACTTCCTCAGTTCAACTTTCAATCCTGATCCTAATTGGTCATAAACTTGTGAAGAAAAATGGAGAAGGGTTATATTGAATCATTTACTTAGAACTGGGGCAGGGTGTAAACAAGTTGAAGATTAATGTAACTATTAAGAAACCAGAGGTTGTGGGAGTATCATAATGTTGTTCCACATGGCTATAAGGTTCACAGAATTCAAAGACTGGCTCAAGGGTGTGTGAGGACCATGAGCACCAATGAGTATTTGCTATTAGTTCTGTACAATTAGTCCCTGAACTACATTATACATACTTATCTGAAACCTTATTTTCTGTTTTAGGAAAGGGGTAAACTGAACCACATTGTATAATGTAACTATTGAATGTTGGTTACTATTCATTCATTAACCACCATGTATTAAGTACTTGCTATTAGCTGGCAACTGCAATAAACAAAGTTGAATAAGACTTGATTATTGACCATAAGGAACTCAAATTATCCAATTCAGTTTTTCAGTTATTCACTGGGTCTTCATGTTTTGAATAGGATTTTAAATACATAGAGTTTATCAATCTAAACCACTGAAACTTGGACAAAATACTTTGGTATTAGAGGTGGCCAGAAAGGATGACTTGAAGGTAGAAGAAGAAATGAAGAGTGTTTTGCCAAGAAATAGGATTTGCAAGTAGGTTTAGGTATGGTCTGAGAATTTCAAGGCATTAGGAAGTGAGGAAAAATTGAGTCATTCTCTAGATACTATACTTTCTGAAGAGCATGCTGTAGAGTACAAGTCAAAAGGGTGCTCTGGCTTCAAGTGATCTGCGGTGAAACATTTTTGGAAACTGTATATCATATAATGAGAATTTATAAAATGTCTCACATGACACAAGGAGGACTCTAAGAAGTTTCGCAGGAAAAACAACAAATTACATCCCCTCCCTGCCTTCCCCAATCCAGGGACTCTCAGACTTATTCTACAATGAATTTTCTCATCTTATTTTATGAAACACTGAAGCAGTTTAACCTGGAACATCACATTATATAAAAGGGATTTTCAGTAGTCAAATATGTATTTCATAATTATTATTATTGATAATGTACACATTTACTTGAGGCTACTTTGTTAACTATGGAATTATTATAATTCTCAAAGATATTATATTGTGTTGTGTTATAAAATATATCATACAAACCATATCAGGTCATAAAGATCATTTTATTTCATTGAGTAATAATATCTATTAAGTTAACTTGCACCAGCTTTCTGCTTAGGAAAGGAAGACGACCTGGAGAAATTTCGGGGAAAGAAAATGGAACCCAAATGCATAGGTCAGCAGGCACAAAGGCCATTAAAGAAAGGGAGAGATCAGTAATTTGGTTTGAAAAGAAGCGAACAAGGAAAGAAATATGTCAAGATAAGAAGTAGGTTAAGTGATAAAGCAGGAATCTGATGTTCAAGTTTCAGAATTTTTGTAATTTTTGACCAGTTCAATCCCAACTTTAAACTATTTAGGTTGCTGTGATGTAAATTTCTACATCTTCCCCAAGTGAGTACTAAGGAATTTTATACACTCACACACTTTATACTTATATTTAATTATATGGGAATTTTTGAAAGTATTGTTTGTTGATGCAGAATAAATGGAGTAAAATATTAATGGTATCAGTTTTCAGCTGCAGTGGGCACCCAGAGGCTAAACTGGGGGCAGAAGAGGTCTCCAGGAAAGTTGTTGGATTTTTACAGAGTCCTGGACTTTCACTGGATATGCAGTGGGAGTTTGATCAATTTTATCTACTTGTTTTGGAGCAAAAACGTGCAAATTGAAATCATTGTGTTTAATGGGGTGGAAATATTTATTATGTTAACAACTTGCACCAGCATTCTGCTTAGGAAAGAAAGAAGACCTGGAGACTATAAAGTGATGGGGAGAGAAAGAATCAGAGAGAGAGAGAGAGAGAGAGAGAGGCACAGAGAGACAGAGAGGTTTTCACAGCCTCGTTAGAATCTTAATTTTCAAGTATAAAAGTACAAATGTTTCATAGTTTGGAAAAAAATTTTAGAAGTAGTCTGCCTTGATACCCACGCACAGGCCAGGGATAGGAAGGTGAGGCAGTGGGCTTTGGGACTCAATAGAGAGAAGCCACAGCTGTTAACTGTAGGTTTGGTGCCAGAGTGAGAAGGAAAACCAGGCTCACCTCACTGGCTTTCTACATTGACATTCCCTCAGGGCTCAGGTATAACTGCTAATTTTATTCTGGACTAGAAAGCCAACAGGGTTCAGAAGAAGTGACTCATTAGCTTTGAGATGGAAGGAGACTTCAGGGGATGGAGTTCAGTGTGAAGGGGCTACAAAGTCAAGTAATGATCACCGGTTGCATTAAACAAAGTTTGCTGTCTAGAATGAAGGAAGTGAGTCCTATTTTGCTCTTGGCTAGCTAGTTCATCCCTCTTCTAGATTTAGGCTTCTTTCTGGGGTTTGGTCATCAGCAGTTCCAGAGTGACCTTATGGAAATGCTGATCTAACCAGGTCAGTTAAAACCAGTCAATGTCTTCCCATTGCACTAAAAATAAAATGTACCCTCTTTTTCCTTGCTTACAAAGCCCCTCATGCCCATCTCTTCTTCAGTTCTTTCCCATGTGGTATTCTTTTTGCCCGAATCTTCTTTCTGTCCTACTTCCTCTCTTGGCCCAGTTGACTTCTATTCACCTTTTGTATCTTAGGTCAGATATCAGCGTTTCAGTTAAACATTCCTTGACCTCCCACACCAAGTTGTGCTTTTTATTCTCATTCCACCCTGCCTGTTCCCTTTCTGATGTTTAGTTCCCAATAGGAGAACCCATTCTGTACTGGCATATAGTATGAAGACTCCAGAAGGGAGTCCTTCAGCCTCAAGGAGAGCAGAGGGTTCTCTCTTCCCATGTTGGGGATTCAGCATGTTGAACTGAAAACAAGGATATTGTTAGTTTCCAGAACTGATTGAGGTGTGGCATGATCCTCAAAGCCAGTCTTTAAACTAGGGCATATATATACCAAAAATTTATAAAAAACTTTCCAAGAAGTACATAGAAAAATTTAGTTTTGGTTCATCAAATTCCATATTGAGCTAAGTGATAAGGATTCTTAAATTTCTTCTTTTTATTTAATAATTTTCCATTTCCCAGAAAAAACAAAAAAGATAATATCTTTACCAAGTGGAAATCTTATTACTGTGCATTGTACTAACATGAAAAACTTCCAGGGCACCAAAAAAGGGGACAATTCAAAACATTAAAAAATATTTTAATGTTAGATCAATATGTAATTTTTATTACATAGCTCACCTGCAATAACGATTTGAGTAACAAAGATATTAAAAGAAACTTTCATTTTTATGCACCTATTTTGTGAACAAATTTTCTGAGCATTGAATGTCTATAAAAACAAATAAACAAAAAAAGGAAATAGAATCAATATTGAAACTTCTTTCTTTCATATAATTTGTCATAATCATCTTCAGAAACACAAACAGCCTGATGGATCCATTTCATTAAGAAATGCATTTCCAATACAATTGGATTATTTCTGCTTAATAAATATTTATCAAAATTTGTAATGTATCTATCTTGTTTTAATCCATGGTTTAGTAATGGCAATAATATATCTATATAGAAGAAATTCCTTTTAGTACTTAGAACCACATAGTCCTAGGAATTACAAATACAGTTTAAAAATCAATTTATGTACATATTTTTGTGGCAGATAAGAATGATCAATAAAATATTCTCAAGCATCAAAATATAT
The DNA here is from genome assembly GCF_000164805.1 of Carlito syrichta. NCBI lineage: Eukaryota > Metazoa > Chordata > Mammalia > Primates > Tarsiidae > Carlito > Carlito syrichta. The sequence continues at coordinate 317,900 of NW_007246012.1, forward strand.
TACATGAGCTTAAAATTATGTGGGGAATGTAAAATATCTGACTGTTACAGGAGAGCTTGTTCATTTTTCTAACGGGTGATGGTGGGAAAGAAATTACCATGATTACTACTGACTACATTTTAAAGAGTGATTAGTGGTTTTGTTTAACAATTTCAGCTTTTGCAATATACCAGAAATGATAACTTTTGCTAGGAGGCCCTCAACTTTTCAAAGTTCTTTTGATGAGTAAACAAGTGAAAAGTGTGAGGATCACTGTGCTAAGCAACTGCTCCTGGAAAACTGAAAATTCAACCCAGTTCTGTCTCTTGGCAAAGGTTGGGAAGTGTGACACCCCAAGAGAGTGACATCCTCTACTCATTACCACTCTTAGCAGCCGCTTCTGATCATGAACACGCTCACGTTGGAGAATCTTCCTTTAGGCTTAGGGTCCCTCAGGTCCTTCCCTTAGAGAAGATTTCTCTGCCCAGCCTTGGCCAGATCCAGTGAGGTTCCTCTGATAAACATTCTCAGAGCCCCTATGCTGTTTCCTCAGATCACTTATTCTGTTTCATAATTACGCATTAAAAAGACTTGACCAAAGTCTGGATTTACTACTGAACAACAAGCTCTCTGAGAATAGAGCTTTGCCTGTCTTTGCTCTTACTTTTTTCTTTAGCATCTAGGACAGGGCCTGGAGTTTCAGAGAAGCCTAAACACTATTTGTTGAATGAATGGATGGACTAAATGAAAAGTTCATCAGTTAAAATGGAAATACCCTAGAAGGGTAACACATTCATTATCCTTTTATTGCTTGTTTGCTTACTGTCAAGATTAACTAGAAAGATTAACTTTACACTTATTATGTGCTGGGTTTTCGACTGTGTAACTTGCACATGCAGAGGAAAGAGTTAAAGATTTTAATCAGTGGGACTGGAAACAACAACAGCTCCCTGTGGCAGGAGGACCTTTGATGTCACTTTAGCTATAATACAACTGTCATGTTGTAAGTTGCAAAACCAAGAGAAGCCTCCAGAACAAAGGTGCTGGGGTGTTGGGGATCTGGGGTGAGGGATTCTCCTGGGGATGTCAGACCAGGAAAGTCTTCTCTCCTCCCAAATCTAGGAAGACTGTAGATAGGGTTGGGAGAAAGTTTTGGAATTGTTCAAAATTGTGCAAGGGCAAATACAAAAAAGGAATACAGGTAACCTGAGAGACAGATGCTTCTGCAGTGACAGCAACAGTATTCATGCCTCTAGGTGTGGCACTCTGTATCCTACTGTAGGAAAACTAAATAAACAAGAGGGTTCTTTTGAGCACTGACATGCAGCAAGTCGGCTTGGGGATCTCCAGACAGAGAACACTAATGCAAGACAAAACTAGTCAAAAGAACATGAAGTGCTGGTGTCCAGAAAAAAGACATATGAGTACAATTTGGTGAAACTTGTGCTTGAACTCTGACTCTGCAACTTCTAGCTGCATAATTTTGGCAGATGACTTAAATTCTCTGAGTCTTAGCTTCCTCATTAGTAAAATGGGATTTTGCAATACTCCCTAAATAAGAGAATGGACATGAAAGTATCAGCTTCATAGAAGTTGTCTGGTAAATATCTGTCAACACTGTCAAAAGACAGACATTTCTAGGGTAAGACTGAGGCCTGGTACCATGAACAGAGATTAGAGAATTAGTTAACTAAGATAATCCTGGGATCCATCCATGCTGTGGATATATGCGTGTAGACATATGCAAGTCTCTTGATTTAGAACAGGATTTTAAAATTTGGCACCACTGACACTTTAGGCTGAAAACTCTTGCTGTGGGTGATAGAATGGGATGTATAGTAAGATATTTAGTAACATCCCAGACCTCTACCAACTGGGTGCCAGTAGCAACCCCATCCCAAACTGTGACAGAGAAAAATATCTCCAGATTTTGCCAATGTTTTCTGGAAGACAAAGTTGCCCCTGATTGAGAGCCACACGTCTAGGAGATGGACTCACATGCAAAATATCCTTGTGTGTGTGTGTTTTTGTGTGTATTTGCACACATGCATGAACACAGGATGGTGATGGGAGAGTAATGGCCAAATACTGTTTGCCAATTTCACAATAAGGCAAAGCCTGAGTTTTTTCTTCTTAAGAACACCCTAAATAATTTATTGTTCAAAAATTAAACTTTAGGAAGGTGATGTCAACTATATAAGAGACCTAGTATAAATATACTTTATAGCATTCATATACACTGTATTATGATAGTCCACTCTCAATTGACTGTCAGTTTCTTGGGGATAGGAGTCACTTTTTCTATACTCCTTAGGGACATGGCAGATGGCCTGGCTCATAGTTATTGATTGAAGGCAAAACTTATGAAATATATTATTTAGTAAGAAGTCAGATAATTCTAGTAGAGTTTAGAAACCAACACAATAGTTCTTATAGATATATTGAGTAGAAACAATGGTATATAAAGATATACCACAAAGATACTTCTTTTAGTACTTGGTAGGTAAACTAACTTACCTGAATATTTGTGGAAGTTCAGAGAGTCAATCACATCCCTAAAAAATTGAGACCAAATTCTTTCTGACTGACTGAATAGATAGATGCAGGAGTGTGTTAATGCATAGATAGATGAAGAAGAATATATAGCTAGATAAAGAGGCACTTAAGCAATTCTTAGACACAGAGAAGAGTTCAAAAAAAGGGTAACATTAGAAATGGTATAAACTAACATTTATTGAAGTGTTATTCAGTGCCAAACACTGTATTGATGTTTTATATATGTTATCTTATTTAATCTTCATAATGACGAAGATAATATTATTCCCATTTTAAAACCGAGGCTAAGCGAGATTAAGCAACCTACTCAAGATGAAAGTCTGGGTCTATGAATCTCAAATATCCAAGAAAATCTCCAGTTGTACAGTTTTATAGATATCTTCCTTGTCCAAAATGGTGGCAGAGACCTGTGAGGACCTTGTATTTCTGGCCTTCCAGTCTCCCATCTCCCTCAGCATGGTGAATGAAACTTGGCCCCAGTTCTAAGGTATACCCACAGCAGATCCTTTTGCTGCCTGAACCTGTCTGTAGTTTGACAGGCTACAACACATGTGGCTTTGGCTGGGTGCCCACCCCACACAGGGCCCCTAGCCTGTCAGGAGCCCACAGCAGGTGAGTGATTCAGAAATCACCTCTTGCCATGATTGCAAGGTGCCTCTGGCTGTGTTCATCACCAGGTGAAGAAATGCCTTTTTCATTGGAAACCAGTCATTGATCAGTCAAGAGAGGAACAAAATGCAGTTGGTTAAACTACCTTAATTCTTTCCTGTCTGATCCACCATTCACTTTTACAAAACTCCCCAGAACCACCCAGGGGAGAGCATTCTCAGAGATCCTTGAACTCCACCATAGATTGTCAGTGATATCTGGCCTTTCCCGATGATGTTTGTAGTCATTCATTCATTTTATAAATTAAACTTATGTATTAGACCTCTCCTATGTGCCAGACACTATTTTAAAATTGTGACAAGACAAATAAGGATAAGGAATTTTCATTCTAGTGGGAAGGGTCAGAAAACAAGCAACTAGCACATAAATTAGGTAAGATCTAGGAAATAATATGGGTGATGGGACAGGAAAGTGATTGAAGATGGAAAGAGCTGTATCAGTTCAGGTGATTAGGCAAGACTTGTCTGAGGAGGTGACGTTTAGGCTGAAGTGCTCTGATTGAAGCCCTTGGTGGGGGGGATTGAGGCACAAACTGGTTCAGGCCATTGAAAACCCCAGGTTCAGAACTTAGCACCATAACTGTGTCTTGTTGTTGTGCTCAAGAACCTTTTTTGGCTTGTGAGTAAGGGGCTACCTTAAGAAGTAGTCTTTAAATTCTTTTTAGGAATCTGGTAAAAGTTGTGGACTCTCTTACCAGAAAATGTGCTTATGAATGCTTACAATAGCAAGGGGTTAATGACACTCAGAAGCTTTTTTTCCAGACTATTGAGTTAGTACCCCAGCTACAAAGAGAGGTCATGGTCTTCATGGCTTATGTGAATTCCTGGTATGGATTTTGTGGAAGGGAGTGCTGGGGAAGAATGGGGAAGGTTTTCTTGTTATTCATTCTATGCAGACTGATAGTGTAATAGGCTAAATAGTTTTTCCCAGTGCTTCACTCCCTCTAGTATTAGTATTTAGTCACACCTTTGCTACGGCCTCACAGTGGGCAGAATGTACCTTCTCACCCCTTGACATTGGGATTGGCCATGTGACTTGCTTGGACCTATGGGATGTTATCAGGCATTGCATTTGTGTGGATGGGCTTGCCCTCTGTGCTTCCTCTACCACCTGAAAAGAACATCTTGCCCTTTGAGCCTGGGCTTCAGGATAAGCCTGGATCCAAGCCCAACGGACCTGCAGCTTCAAACAGAATCAATTCTAGGTCAGATGAACCCAGGCAACCTGTACATCTATGTATGTGAAAACAAAATTTGAGTTGGAAGGCACTGAGTTCAGGGGTGTTTTATTACATAGCACCTTGTAGCAAAAGCTGACTAACACAGATTTACATGTAACAGCCACATGTATCACCTGAAATGCATGTAACATACTTGGAGTTCTGCACTTATATGGTGCCTATAAATGGCCCAAGGAATCTCAGGTAAGTACAACTATCTGATTAAGTTATCTTCATTTCACAATGTTGAAATGATGTCTGCATTTCTTGTGTTATTTATAAAATTTGTATCACCTATAGTAAATTGTAAGAAGAAAAAAATAAAGTAGGAGAGAAAAGTGAGAAGATGTCATGAACTGCAGAAAGATACAGAGGGAAATTGAAGTAATATTTATTGAGCTCTTTGAACTTTTGAGCCAGATACCATGCCAGATGATTTAAGTATATCGCTTGATTGAATACTTTTTAAAAGCAAAAGAATAAGCAAGCAAACAAATCCTCACAATATAATATGACGCCTGTTTCACAGAAAAGAAACCGAGGCCCAGAGAATTTAAATATTTTTTTTCTTCGTCAGACCTGCTATGGAGAGCAGGATTAAAAGCTAGCTTTTGTCTATAAAAGTCATGCTTTATCCATGAAGTGATAGAATTTTCCTATGATGATGAGCAACTTAGTATTTTATTTGGGGCAGTATACTTGCAACATTTCACAGGGCTAAAAAGAAACAGGGTGGTATGGATGTAACCTATTCTTATATTTGAATCCTTTGGTGCGAAGGAGAAAGAGAGTGGGTAGATGGTAGGTTGAGCAGATAGGCACTGAAATTCATGTCTAATTAACTGAGCATATCCAAAATATTGAGTTGTTACAATATCTACTTTTAGATGTGACAATTGGGTTACTAATCACTTTCCCATTTTGATCTATATACTTATCTTATCCATCAGACTTGAAGACAAGGGTCATTAACTTTTCTTAAATAGACAATATGTGTACATGATAACAAATTCAGACAGTATAAAGAGCTATAGTGAAAAGTCAGTCACCCTTCTCCCCCTGTCCCTAAGTCCCATGTCTTGAGTGAACCACACGGTTTATGGGCTAAGGACCATTTTAAGCTTTCTATGTAAGTTTGAGGAATTGGAAGCCCTGTGACTTTGGAGTATCCATGGTACCTCTCTAAGCCTCCTTCATGGATTGATTATTAAACACATAATTATTAAAGACTTATTGGAGCCAATACTTAATTCCTACATCTGTATTAATTTCCTACTTCATTGTAACAAATCATCACAAATCTAGTGGCTTAAAACAACAAAATTGTATTAGCTTCTAGTTCTGGAAGTCAGAAGTCCAAAATGAGTAGGCAGGGCTGTTATGTTCTTTCTGAGGTGCTAGGGGAAATGTTTTTTTTTTTATTATTTTCCTTTTCTAACTGCTAAAAGATGTCTGCTTTTCTTGATTCCTGGTCCCTTCCTTTTCGAAGGTCAACAGTGAAGAACTCCAAATTTATCTCTATTTATTTGTAATTCTTTTACCTTCTCCTTCCCTTATTTAGGACACGTGATTAGATTGAACCAACTTGAATAATCCAGGAAAATCTCTTCATCTCAGAGTATTTAATTTACCTACAACTGTAAGATTTATTTTTTGACATATAAAATAACCTATTCACAGATTTCAGGGATTGGGATATGAACATCTTTGGGGGCTATTATTCAGTATACCATAACATTCAAAATGGAAATAATCATATATGTCCAAGTTTTATTTTTAATAGTATCTCCTAAATAAATCAAAAGCCATCCATTTCTCTCTGTCTCACTGATACCACGTAGTTGTGCTTTCCATCATCTTTGACCCAGGTCACTGCAGAGCCAAGGCTCAACAGGCTCCCTGGCACCTGAATCACTCTGGCTCCTAACAGTTTTCCACACTGCAGCCAGGGGACCTTTCTAAATGTCATTTTTTTCTCATGTTCTTCCCTTTTCAAAATATCTCAGTGACTCTCCTCCACTGGGCTCAATCTAATGTAGTACCTACACTGCAGAGTTAATAAGACCTTTTGTAATGTAGCAACTGCTATCTGGTAGTCACCCTGAACTTCTTTAAGGTCTTCCTACCCAGCCTATGGGCCTTTGCACATGTTTTTTCTCATCTTTCAGCTCTCAGCTTAGGTTCTCCAACCCTGGTTATTTATAGTGAGGCTAAATTAGATGCCTGCCTCTGTGGTCCAACAAGTCTGTATCCCTTATTATAACCCTCATTGGTTGAATGGATGCAGATCTTGCTCATCTGTGGATATTTAACAAATATGTGTTGCCTTAGTGACTGCATAAATAAATGAATGAATGAACCACACTCTTCCAATAGAAACAGACTCAATCTGGTCTCCACTCCATCCTGTTATTAATTATTAACCTTGATTCCTTGAGAATTAAGTCTATCTGGTATTATAGTAACTGTTGTGGAGGGTTGTGAGTGTCAGCTTCTCATCAGAAAAATAACCATATATAGGTATCAGGCATGCATTTTTTAGGGGGGTGGTGGCCATCTCAAAACTTTTTTTAACTGAGTTTTTAGAATTGGAGTTCTCTGTCTCCTTTTCTAGATAGACCAGTTGTGCAGAATTAGAAATTATAAACAGCTAGAAATAAAGAGTTTGACAAGAAGTATTTGCCACTGTAGACTTTTCTACAGACAGATTGTGTACTCACAAGGTTTTAATGGTCAAACATCCAGAGACTGCTCTCTGTACCAATACACCTTCTATTTTCCTTAAGTTTCCTCTTCCACAGAATATTCCTGGTCATCCTTTAGGCTAGATACCAGGTTCAGTGAGCTGAAATTCCTCAGACAAGAGAGTAAAACTAGGGAGTCTGGCAAGAGGACCCCTTCTTCCTGCTCCCGGACATGCCGAGGAAGGCAACGAGCCACATATGAGTTGTTTTGCTGGAAACAGCATACCCAGCACAACTTGGTGGCATCTCTCTGGAAGGATTACAGCTTACAAGATTCCATTATTCTGATGCCAACCTGGCAGCCGAGATGGTGAAACAAGCTTTACTTACAGAAGAAATCTCTGCTTCACACAGGAGGTGGATTACAGGAAGGATGTGAATGTTTGACAGTTCATATCAGGAATTCTTCAACAGGAGAGAGCAGACAAAGTTGTTTATTAGTAGAACTTGATAGATATAATAGGACATTTTTGATATAGGCCAGCAGCTTACCCCAGCCTTAGGGAAAACTATTTCCTTCCTAACCCTCTCCTAACTTCTCTGGGTTGGCATGCTTGTTAATCTATCTCACAGGCCACCACAGCTAAGTAGCAAGAGTGACCAGCCACTTCCTTGGGCAGGCACAGGCTTGTGACTCTAGTTCCTGAGAGAGAAAAATCTTCCAAGATAGAGTCATTCCATGGTAGATAATCAATTCTACTTCATATCCGCTAATTACATGTCTGACTATACATGGACAGGGAATCCCAAAGGCGATTATTTCTAGAGAAAAGCAAAGTGAATGCAATTTGCTCTTTGTCTTGTCGTGGGTCTATGTAACTAAATCCTAGCCCAAGAGTAGCACTCGCAAGACCTGGGGGCCTCACAATTAGTGAACACAGCAATCATCAGGTATGTTTGTTAAGTTCTAGTTTCCTGAGGTTTGCTTGGCTCGGGTGAATGTCTAGAGGTAGGTCTTAGGAATTTACATGATCTAGGGGTTGGAGGTAGGATGGAGGTTCATTTTAGCACTTTTGCCAGAATTTAGGATTACAATGGAACATGTGGATGATTTGGTTTGGCTTTACATACCATTAGATATGACTCTTGATTCTACTAAGTGTGTGACCTTGGGCAAATCACTTCTCATCTTCTAGTTTCAGTTTTCTCACTGGTTAAAGAGGGATAGTAACTGTATCTACTTATCTGGGCTGCTGTGTGAGCATAAATTGTGGTTGTGTAAGTAAAGTACCTGATGCATGGTGTGTGCTTCATAAATGGTTCTTGACTCTGATGGTGTGGTCTTGGATAGCTATGTGGGTGGGGGAAAGGATCTCCCATCTTTTCTGGGCCAAACACTGTTTTACTATAGAAATGGTTAGGCCACCCAATCTGGTTTCCATCCCACCCTGATATTTACTACTGGAGTATTTTCTCTGTGAGACAATTTTTAGATAATTGGCTAGAAAACTGAAGCCCAGTTCATGGAAGGAGAGCAAGATGTGACAGACAGATCTAGGTTTCAATCTTACCTTTAAGACTCAAACTTTGGATAGTTTTCTATCCTTCTCAACCTCCTTAATTTTAATAAAATAATATTTATTTTGAAAATTTGTGAGGAAGATCTGGCAAATCACCTACAAATTTAATTTAATTAATTTATTTAAGGTAACTTTTTTCATTTTTGTTCAGATTTATTTAGATATAATTGGCAAATAAAACTTGTGTATATTTACAGTGTACAATGTGATGTTTTGATATATGTATACAGTATTAAATGAATTGAATCAAGTTAATTAACACACCTATAACCTCACATACTTATTTTTTGTGGTGAGAACATTCAAAATCTACTCTCTTAGCAAATTTCAAGTGTATAGTAGATTATTATTAACTATAGTCACCATGCTATACAATAGATCTCCAGAATGTAATTATCCTGTCTAACTAAAATTTTGTACCCTTTAACAAACATCTCCCAGTTTCTGCCCTCCCTTCTTTGCCACCAGCCTCCAAAACCTCTGCTCTACTCTCTGCTTCTGTGTGACTTTTTTAGATTTCACATACGAGTGAGATCATAAAGTATTTGTCTTTTTGTTCATAGCTTATCTTATTTAGGATATTGTAATGCCCTCCAAGTTTGTTCATGTTGTCTCAAATGGCAAAATTTCCTTCTTTTTTAATGGAATATATATATATTCTATTTCATATTTTTTCATGTGCTACTTCGCAACCTTTTGTTTCATTTTGAAGAACTCTCTTCATGATTTTTTGTAAGGCAGGCCTAGTAATGGTGAATGCCCTCAACTTTTGTTTGTATAGGAATAATATTCCTATATATATATGTAGGAATATTATTCAGTCTTAAAAAAGAAGGGAATTATCTCTAGTGTGTACATATATATCTCCAGTGTGTACATATTTTCTTTATCTATTCTTCCATCAGTGGCCACTCAGGTTGATTTCATGTCTTGACTTTTGTTTACTATGCTTCAATTAATATAGGAATGCAGATATGTCCTCAACATACTCATTTTACATCTTTTGTATTTATACACAGAAGTGGAATTGCTGGTTTTTATGATAGGTCTATTTTTAATTTTATGAGAAACCTCTGTACTATTTTCCATTATAGTTATAGTAATTTACATTCTCTCTAAGAGTGTAAAGCATTCTCTTTTCTCTATATCTGCGCCAACACTTGTTATTGTCTCTTTGATACTAGCCATTATAAAACAGGTGTGAAATAATACCTCATTGTAATTTTAATTTGAATTCCTGATGATTAATGATATTGACCCTTTAAAAAAATATACCTGTGGGCCATTTATTTGTCTTCTTTTGAAAAATGTGTATCAAATTAAACTTAGGTTTCTCTAGACAGTGAAAACTGATGCTGGGTGCATATATATTTACAATTGTTATATCCTTTTGATAATTTGACCCTTTCATCTTTGACCATCTTTGTCTCTTTGTGGCAGCTTTTAATTTCAACTTATTTTTTCTGATATAAGTATAATAAACTCTTCTCTCTTTTGGCTGTTGTTTGTATGGAAAATTTTTTCTCCATCCATTCCATTTACATTCTTCCTATATATGCCCTTAAAGCTAAAGTGAGTCTCTTGTAGGAAGCATATAGTTGCATTTAAAAAAAATGTATTTAATTACTCTGGTTTCTCTCTCTTTTATTTTTTGATGGGATAATTTAATCCATTTACATTTAAAGTAACTATGAGGACTTACTATTGTCATTTTATTAATTGTCTTCTAACTGTTTCAAAATTCTTTGTTCCATTCTTTCTCTTTTGTTGCCTTTCTTTGTGAGCTGATACATTTTTGTAGTGGTGTGCTTTGATTCCTTTCTCTTTATCTTTTGTGTACCTACTATAGGTATTTTCTTTATGGTTAACACAAGGTTTACATAAAATATAGCATGGCTATAACACTATTTTAAGTTGATAACAACTTAAATTTGATCACCTAAAAATCTCTATGATTTTAATTCTCCTTTCCCCATATTTTATGTTACTGATATCACAATGTATATCTTTTACATATTGTGTATCCATTGCCAAATTATTGTAATTATCATCATCTTTTGTACTTTTGTCTTTTAACTTTTATAGTAGAGTTATAAATGATTTGTGTATCACCATTATGGTATTAGAGTATTCTGAACTTGACTGCATTCTTATTTTTACAGTGAGTTTTCTATTTCATATTTTTTCATGTGCTACTTCGCAACCTTTTGTTTCATTTTGAAGAACTCTCTTCATGATTTTTTGTAAGGCAGGCCTAGTAATGGTGAATGCCCTCAACTTTTGTTTGTCTGGAAAAGTCCTTATCTCCCTTTCAGTTCTAATGAACACATCTGGTGGGTATAGTATCTTGATTCGCAATTGTTTTCTTTCAGCATTTTGAATATACCATCCCACTCTCTCCTAGCCTGCAAAGTTTCCACTGAGAAGCTGTTGATGATTTTATCAAGATTTTCTTATATGTGACAAGTTACTTTTCTGTACTTTCCAAATTATGGTTTTGTTTTTGACTTTTGAGAATTTGATGATAACATGTCTCAGTGAAGATCTCTTTATGCTTAATCTATCTGGAGTTCTTTGCACTTCAAGATTTATTTCTCTCTTAAGATATGGAAAGTCTTGTATCATTATTTCTATAAATAAGTTATTCCCCCTTTTCTTCCTCTGCTCTTTCTGAGAATCCCATAATGTGTATATGTGTATATTGGTTTACTTGATGGCATCCCCTAATTCCTATAGACCTTCTCCACTCTTTTTCATTCTTTTTGTTTTGTTTTGTTTGTTTCTCTGACTAGATAATCTCAAATGATCTGCCTTAATCTCACTGATTTTGTGTTTTGCTTGATGGAATCTTCTGTTGAATCTCTCTATGGAAACTTCCTATTTAGGTGTTGGGTTCTTTAGGTCTGGAATTTTTTTTTGGCTTACTTGTATTGTTTCTATCTATTTGTTAAGCTTCAAATTTTATTTATGTATTGTTTTTCTGATTATATTTAGTGGTCTATATGTATTTTCTTGTAGCTCTCTGAGCTTCTTTAAGAAAACTATTTTGAATTTATGCTACTTAATCATAACCTTCCATTTCTTTAGAGTCAATTACTGGTATTTTTCATGTTCCTTTGGTGGAGTCATGTTCCTCAGATTTATTTTATTTTATTTTTGTTATCATTCTGGCCATGTGTTGATGTCTATGCATTTAAAGAAGTAAGAACATATTCCAAATTTTACAGATTGGCTTTGGCAGGGAAAGACCTTCAGCCAGTTCAGCGATCCTGGGTGAGCCATCAGATGAGGTCTATGAGTAGGTTTTCTGCTAGAGTCCTAGGACAGGCTGGCTTGATGCCTGGGTTAGCATATGGGCAGAACTGGAACCTGGATCTACAGGGCCTTACTTGAGTCTTGAGTTTATGGGGTGGTGTCTGGATTCTGGGTCCATGGGGGTCAATCTGGTGCTGGGTGGGTCTTGAGCCTGAGTTCTCATGGGCTGGCCTCATGTTGAGAGGGAGATGGCATCTGGGCTCATGGAGATGATCCTGAAGCTTTATTCTTTTGGCTCTTTCCTGGTGCTAAAGTGGATCTAGAAAGTGGGTCTTCAGGGATGAGTCTGTATTTTGAGTCTGTAGGTGTTGATCTAGTGTTTAGGGCCATAGGGTCTGGTCTGGAGTTTGGGGCCACAGGTTCTGGCCTTTAGTCTAGTTATGGGGGCTAGCCTGGGGGCTAGCCTGGATCCTGGGGTTGTAGGTGCTAGTCTGATGCCCGAGACTTCAAAAGCTTAGAGCTGGAGTCTGCAGGTGTTCTCCTGACATTGGTAAGAACCTGAAAGGTGGATCCGTGGTGTCAGCCTGGAATCTAAGGATATGAAGACTGGCCCGAAGTCTAGAGCCATGGGGGCTGGCCTGATGGTGGGGTAGGCTTGGAGACAGATGGTGGGGTAGGCGTGTAGTTCCTGTGTACCAGATTGGGTTCTGGTGCTGTGGAGACAAAACTGGTGCTGAGTTTCAGTGGGGACAGGCTTGATGAGGAAGTCTGATTACCTCACTTTCCTTCCCACATGTGAAGGCTATCTCTCCATGTTGTACTGCCCAGGCTTGGGGGAGGGGTGACTCTGGTAATGTGAAGCTACCCATCCCAACCTCTTCATGTGTCTACTTTTATTTCTATGCTACTTCCAGGTATTGTAATCTCTCATCTGGTTTCCTTAACTCTTGTCAAATTATTTTCATGTGTGGATAATTGTTCAAAATGACATTTCTTCAAGGGAATGAATGCTAAAAAGTGTTATTCTGCCATCTTGCTGATGTCACTCTTCCTGTACATTCCAGTTTCTTAATTTTTTGACAATTCTTGTTCTAAATTATGTGCTTCTCTGCTCATTGGTTACACATGATCAATAGTGTTTAAAGAAAATGAGCAAATTGATAACATTAAAATTGATCTCTTGAAGAAGCATACATTGACCATGAAAACTCCGAGGAACATTTGTTTGTCTTTGTGGAGACAGTAATAATTCATTCATTCATAGTGCAATACATGGCTTATATAATGTACCCTCAGCAGAGAGTATACTCAACAATATGATTCATATTGTTAATATAGTACGATATGAGCTATCATATGAAGAATGTGTGTTGTGGAAGAATCATTTCTGGGGTTCACATTCTAGCAGTTATGTAGTTTTCTAGTTTTCTAGTAGTTTCTACTATGTGACTTTGACTAAGCTAATAAATCTCTTTGGACCCCAGTTGTGTCATCTGTAGGAATAGAATGTTATACCTACATTGCTACTGTATACTGAGGATTAAAATAATATACCATGGAACAAAGGCATACAGTAGGCATTGAACATATATGTATATTAAACACATATCTTGATACTTTTAAAAAATCTCATTTTTTTAGTTAAATTGCTTTGACTTTCCATACAGATAACTTCATCTGCAAATAGAGACAGTTGCAGTCTTTCTTTGTCAATACATATTTTTTTTCTTATCTTACTGAGAGTATGAGAACTTCTAGAATAATAATAAACCATAATGATATCCTTCTACTTCTTCTTCTGTTTTGCTTCAGTGGAAATGATTCTGGTATTTTATAATTAGGTGAGAAATCATTGTAAAACTCTAGTAGCATTGTCACATTTAACATTATTTTCTTATTTTTACTTTAATAAGTTTTATTTACTTGTTACCTTGTCAGGAATGGGTATTGACTCTTATCAGCTATCTTTCATCAGTTCTCAAATGACTTTTTTAATTCTTCTGCTATCCTCTAATTTATGTGATTGATATTATTAATGGATAATCATCCTTGCATTACTGGAGTCAACTCTCCCTGGTTATCTTCCAGCTACTGGTCCTACAGCAGTCCACCTGTCTGCTCTCTCTGATGTTTGTATCTTATGTTCTTTGACACAGTGCCTTTGGGGAGCAAATGGCAAGCAATACCCACATGAAAGTGCATAAGCAGGGAGACTGCCACAGGATTAGATGGAGAGAGGAATCCATCAGTTCCTTGTCCCTCTAAATGGGAGGTTTGGAGGCCTTTAGAGTCTGTTCTCTTGTGGCACCCTGTCTTCTGCAAAATGCTGCAGCAGCAGCTTCTGACCAGCTGCCAGGCACCTGACTTCATGTCCCTCTGACCACAGAGGACCAAAGCCATGTCCACTCAAGGCTGTTTCCATAGAAATGCAAATACATAGCCAGTGCTTCCTCTTCAGACCACCTTGTCCCTCTCTTCCCTTTTTTCTCTAGATGTTTTATGACAGTAGCTTGGATTTCACAATAGGGAGATGTGTCACACAGTCATGTAGTTCCTTATGAAGAAATATATTTTCTATTCTCTCTTTTCTTTTTTAAAAACACACACACAAAAATAATGATAGATAAACTTCTGGGTCTTTATAAAGAGGTCACATACAGTTCTCTTACAGGGGACAGTAGGATAAACTTAGTAAGGTCTATGCAGATGGATTTAGCTTCAGGTTAGCCAGATAGAAGGAGAGCCCTCATGAAGGAAAAAGGTCTTGATCATGCACCAGCTTCCAAAGGCAATTCAGATTCCAGTTTTCTGGTCTTGAGGGTGAAACATAGGATTTTCACTCCTTGGAAGAGAAGGACACCTTATACTCTTTACCCTGCCTTTGTCTGTTTCAAAGATGGTCAACTCAAAAGATAGTCTGCAAGGAGTGGGGAAAACCTACTTGTAAACTTTAACTTGTGTTGATTTTCGGTGGAGTTGTTCGTATTCAGTTTTTTGTAAGGCCAAGTGTGAGCAAAAAAGGATATGGAGCCAGGAAGTATGCTTTAGGTCAGACTGTCCAGAAGCAGATTCTGAGATGAGGACTCATTTGCAGGTAACTTATGAAAATAAACTGATAAGAGAGGGGAAATCAGACAGGGAAAGGTAGGAAGCCAAGCAAGGGCATAATCCCAGGCAAAGTCTTGCACAGGTTGACTTCAACCTGATCCCAGAGAAAGAACTGGAGTGTAAGTTAAATCTCAGACGTTCTCTGTCCTGAAGTAAGGGAGTTGGGTTTTTATATAGCTTTACCTGAAAGTCAGAATTAAAGATTTCCTGGGGAACATAATTTCCCAGGAATTTCTGGCTTTGTGTACTTATGGTCAGAGTAGTACAAGGCTTAAGCAGCATAAGGGTGATCTCCTAAAACAAAACAAAAATACACAGGTTCCAAGGGACACACACACACACACACACACACACACACACACACACACACACAGTAAAAGGAATTTTCAGGGATCTGAGTGGACCACCAAAATAGTCCTTCCATAAAGGGATTAGTCATGTAATGGACTCAGGTTAAACCTACAGACTCCTAAGTTCCACCCAGGTCCACGAAATCAATATTTTTTGGAGTGGAATTCACTACAAAATAAATATTTCTGGGAATGAATCCCAGAAACCAGCATATTTGTGCAGCTCTGTGTGTGATTCTAAGGCCTTCTAATGGTGGAGAACCACTGCTTTGAGTGTTGCAATGGGTTGAGAATTAGATCAGTGCAAACAGGAGGTTTGAGGGCAAGGACAATAAGAAGTATGACTTTTGAAGTAGAAAGAGAGAGCAGTGTGTGAATGCAGCCAAATCCACTTAATTCCTATCCTAGACCCCAGATTCTGTGGCTTGGAGAAATCTACTTCATTCTGGGAGGCTCAATTTCTTCATTGATATGAGTCATAGATTCACATAGTCATATATTTAATTCATAGAGTTCTGATAAGTTCACTCATTCATTTACTCATTTTACAAATATTATCGAACACTTACTTGTTTTACCAGCCACTTTCCTGGGTGCTGGGGACATAGAGATGAATAACACAGATAGAATCCCTGCCTGCCTGGAGCTCAGGGGCTGGCTGTCTCATCCCTAACCTATGAAATCAAAGCCCTGCATTCTTCTCAGCCTCTCCTAAATCTTCCTTTGCCACATCCTTGTTTGTGACTTTTCCATCTTCCTATTTTTTTTTAGGTCTGCAGGGCTAAAGGATACATGTGAAATGGTCAGAGATGTTACAGTAAGTTTTTTGGCAAATGCTGCTGTAGAAAGTCCATTGGCAAGAAAAATAGAATGATATAAGACACAGAGAATTGTCTTTGAACAAAAAAAGGTGTCTGGTGTGTGCATAAATTTAAAGATGTTAAGAAGCCTGATATCTGGAAGAAAAAAAAGATAAAAATCACTCAGATTTAGCAAAAGGTACTTTATATTGCAGAGGAAAGGACCTTGAAGTAACAGTCATTCATTCATTCTTCATGTTTTATTTTTTGCAAACCAATTGTCAGTCAGTGTCCCAGCCCCTTATGATTGAGATAAAATGGCCTCAACTCCCCACTTCAGTGACCTTCTCCAAGATTACCCTGAGTTTTCATAATTCCTCTGACTCATGGGCTTCTGCCTTCTCGTATGCAATCTTTGTTCTGAACCAAATTGATTTAGACGTCAAACATAGCCTCTTCACTTCTCTTTACCAAGCAAAATCAACTGACATACAAACCAAAACAACCACAAGGAAAATGTAACCATGTGTTTTGTTCAAACTCAGAATGGAGGAATGGGTTACATTACAGGAGCATAAACAAATTTAAAGGGATAGGAGCAACCCTATCCTCTAAATGATTGACACACATCATAGTGCTTTATTAGCTGTGGATCCTTGCTGAATTTTTGCCTCGATGATCTATCTTGGGTTTTTAGTTGGGTATTTACACCCCCAGCTATGATAGTGTTAGAGTCAATATCTTTTTTTAGTTTACCTAGAAGTTGCTTTATAAAGGTTGGTGCTTCTATGTTGGGTGTATATATGTTTAGGATGGATATTTCTTGTTGATGGATTGAACCTTTTATCATTTGGTAGTGACCTTCCATGTCTTATTAATTTTTGATAGCTTAAAAGATATTCTGTCTGATATTGAGATCACAACGTATGCTCTCTTTTGTGTTCCATTTGCCTGAAAATTTGTTTTCCATCCTCTTACCTTGAGCTGTGGATCCATTGGGTTGTCTCTTCTTTTCTCCTTCAACATTTTTCCTTCTCCCTTTTGTCTAGTCTCTTTTCTTCCCTCTTTAGTGTTGTAAGCAAAGTCCACACATAACTTTCCTGCCCCCAGCAAGACAACCTCCCCATCTTTAGGATGGGCCTACAAGGGACATATCAAGTTTTCCCAAACAAACCCACCACACTCATAAGAATTCTGACCTCAAATGGCTGGCTAATGCAGTTGTTTCTACCTCCTTATGATCCCTTAAATGCAATAGACACTGCTGGATCCCTTTGTTTATGGTTTCCATTCCCACTCCTGAATTTACTTTTTCTCTTGGGACTATAGGTTTTCTTCTCATCAAATAGCAACCTTGCCCATTTCTGGCACTTTTCTGGGACATTAAGTAAAGTTATTTTTGTAAGACTACTTTGAATATTTCAAAGGACCACATGAATAAGCAATTGTTCATCAACTTTTTGAACCTGGGCCATTTATTAGGATTTATTTCTATAAGGATCACATCCTAGTTCATAGCACAACCTGAAAGTTTACTTGATTCCTCACCCATGTCTTAGCAAAATTAATTGTTCCTATTTCAGGGCTTCTAGAACTTTATATACCTCTCCAAAGTGACATTTCCTCCTCAGGTTGTTGTTATTAATGTAGTTGGAAAATTTCTTGAGATACTCCATTTTGTCTTCTTTTTTAAGTTATCATTCTAGGAAACCAGAAAGAATGACAAGGTGATTTTAACCTCTGCTCACCCTGAAAAACAACCAAGTCCATAACACTTAGAGAGAGGCAAGCTCCCCATTATCCTGGCGAGAACATTTGGTTTAGGAAATGGGGGCTTATTGAGACTGGCTCAATGGAGTAACTCCATGTGGGGCTAGGTTCCAGGAGTTGTGGATTCCTGTTTCTCTAGAGCTAGGAGATGGTAGGCATGTCCTCTGTAGGGGGTAATAAGTGCTCCTACGTGCTTAGTGGACAGCTATTTTAGCGTGTTCATAATCTGTTCCCCTTTTTCTGGTAACAGGATTCCTCCTTTATTTCCTTGGGGAACCACCTCTTCACTGCTTTAAGTCAATGAATTTTTCAGGGGTTAACTTTGCTGTTATTTTCAAGGATAAGTATGTGACCGTGTGGCAGTCAGCATAACCCATATATCTGTCCTCAGTATAAGGCTGAGCATGGGACTGAAGCCAGATTAATGAGGCTAAGTTTCTCACACTGAGAAAACCCCACTTATCTTTTGAGATAGGAAGTTTAGTTGCTCTCCACTTTCTCCTTCCCATGGAGCACTGTGCTACCCCATCACAGGACTCATCATATGGGATTGAGGCTCTCCTTCCTGTCTGCCTTCCTTGGCAGTAAAGTGTGGGGGCAAAGATTTTTTTTTAACTTACTGCCAGCACAAAATGGGGAAATTGGCCTATGGTAGGTGCTCAGTCAACTTGTATCAAATGGTAGAGAGAGGTTGAGGAAGGAGGGTTCAATCTTGGCAGCTGAGAGGAGTAGGTTGAGTAAGGACAGGGCTGAGGGCTCTGGATTTTGGTGAGATCACATTTCAGAGTTGATCTCCAAAAAGCCTTATTAAGAAAGCAGCAAAACTGAGAATTGTAGTGATGTCTCCGGCAGACCTCCCAGTACCCATTAATGACTCCTATAATAGCTTTTCATTGCCTCCTCTTTCCTTAAGAAAATCTCACATTGTCATCCAGGCCTGTTAAACGTTCTGTGGGCCCATTATCAAAATAGCATTTTCAGCTTCACTGAACACATGTGGGAAATGTTGTCGTGTTTAAAGGAAAAAAAACCACCACAACTCTGAGAATAAGCACAGATTGTATTGGGTAATTATCTTTTCTCCAACAGCCTTTTGGAAAAAAAAAAGAATATTTCTAATTTTTGGAAAGCTGAGTTGTACATCTAAAAGGGTAAGTTGTCACTGATTAGATTAGTAACTCAACAATTGAAACCTAACATCAAATTAATTTCTCCTCCCCTGCATCCACCCTCTGCCTCTTTGGTCAACATTTCCTTCCTCGTAATCAAGACGGATTGCACACAGATTTCTGATGGATGCCTGGTGTGAGGGTCATTTCTGTCTGTGTTTTTGTGGGAGTATAAAGTAAGTCTGTAAACTTAAGTGGAGAATGGCTTCCACACTTATGATGATGACACTGAAGTTTTTACCGGGGTCACCCTGGATTGACGGCTTGGTTCCGAGTCAGGCATGTGCCACAGGCAAAGAGGGGACCACAGGGAATGAATACACACAGCAGAAGAATCAAGTTCTTTGAGTGTCATAAGCATTTTGTGACTGCTGTCTTCAGCTTTCAGAGTGATGTCTTAACACTGTCCCTACAGTTGAGAGGAGTTGAGCTGGAGGCCCAGCTCTGCCATTTTACCTGCAGCACAGTCTTCATGTTGTGCTTTGCCTCAGTGTCACCTGTGAAATTTGGAAGGCAAAGGCAACCTCATAGGTTAGAAGGAAAGAGCAAAGTCATTGATTCATGTGAACCTGTGTAGTAGATGATCAGAAAGGATCGCCTTTTAAACTATAGTTAGTAAACAGTGCTGGGAAAACTGGCTGACCACGTGCAGAAGAATGAAACTGGTTTCGTCCTTATCATAAGGGCTTAAATGTGAAAACCCAAACTATAAGAATCTTAGAAAATAACTTAGGAAACACACTCTTGGACATCAGAGTAGGCAATGAATTCATGACCAAGTACTCAAAAGCAAATGCAGCAAGATAAGTGGGACTTTATCAAACTGAAAGTTTTTGTACCGCAAAATAAACCATCAAGAGAATAAAGACAATCCATGGAATGGGAAAAAAAAATATCTGCAAACTATGCATCCAACAAAGGCTTAACATTCAGGATTTATCAGGAACTCAAACAAATTAAAAGGAAAAAAAAGCCGGGCTTGGTGGCTCAGCCTGTAATCCCGTGCCTTTGGGAGGCTGAGGTGAGTGGACTGCCTGAGCCCGCGGGTTTGAGACCCGCCTGGGCAGCGAGACCTCATCTCTACAATAAATCAAAAAATCAGCCGGGCGTGGTAGCACGTGCCTGTAATTCCGGCTACTCGGAAGGCTGGGGTGGAAGGATCGCTGGAGCCCAGCAGGCGAGGCTGCGGTGGCCGGGAGCAGCCACTGCACTCAGCCTGGGTGACCGGGTGAGACTCTAACTCAAAAAAAATAAAATAAAATAAAATAAAAATAAATAAATAAATAAAAGGGAAAAAAACAGCCTCATTAAAAAGAGGACAAAGGACATAAACAGACACATCTCAAAAAGAGACATTCAAGCAGCGTGTTAAAAAAATGCTCAGAGCCGGGCTTGGTGGCTCAGCCTGTAATCCCGTGTCTTAGGAGGCTGAGGTGAGTGGATTGCCTGAGCCCATAGGTTTGAGACCCGCCCAGGTAACTTGGTGAGACCTCATCTCTACAATAAATCAAAAAATTAGCCGGGCGTGGTAGTCCATGCCTGTAGTTCCAGCTACTTGGAAGGCTGAGGCGGAAGAATCGCCAGAGCCCAGCAGGTCGAGGCTGTAGTGGTCGTGAGCGGCCACTGCACTCCAGTCTGGGTGACAGAGTGAGACTCCAACTCAAAAAAAAAAAAAATGCTCAGCTTCACTAGTCATCAGAGAAAGACAAATCAGAACTACAGTGAGATACCACCTAACACTGGTAAGGATGGCTATTATTAAAAATTCAAGAAAACAACAGGTGCTGGCAAGGCTGTGGAGAAAAGGAAACACTTCTTCACTGTTGGTGGGAATGTAAGCTACTTCAACCTTTGTGAAAAACAGTGTGGCATTCTCTTAATGAACTATAAATTGAGTCACCATATGGTCCAGCAATTCTATTTCTGGGACAATATCCATAGGAACAAAAATTTCTCTACCAAAAGTACACCTGCACACATATGTTCACTGCGGCACTATTCACAATAGCAGAAACATGGAACCAACAGAGATGTTCATCAAAAGTGGGCTGAATAAAGAACATGTGGTACATGTAGATGATGGAATATTACACAACTGTAAACAAGAACAAATTCGTGTCCTTTGCAGCAATAGGGATGCAGCTGGAGACCATCATTCTAAGTGAACTATCACAGAATAAAAAACTGAATACCTCACTTTCTCACTCATAACTGGACCCTGGTTGCCGGACACATGAGCACAAAGATGAGAACAACAGACTCTGGACACTCCTAAAGGAGGCAGAGAGGAGGAATAAGTGGTACACAACCACACACTGGGTACTAGGGGGTGGGAAGTCCAAATCTCACTTTCCTGCAATTTACTTAAGTAGCAAATCCTCACAGGAACCTCACAACTAAAATGAAATGAAATGAAATAAAATATAATGGATCACATTTTCCCCAGGCCACTTATTTACCCTTCTTCCTACCTCCCCCAATCATCTCATCTGAAGTGGAAGACCATGGGGGATCCTGCCTGGTTGCCTTCAGGTCCCCAGGTCACAGAACAAGTTGAGTCACATCACACAATGAAAAGCAATTTGGTGTTAAGTACTCAGAAAAGGTCATGAGCAGCTTAGCTTTATAGAGCCCAGGAAGGCTTCCTGGAGAAAGTGGACAGTGGCCTACACCAGAGAGAAAGGGTAGACATTCACTAGATGAAGAAAGAGGAGGGAGCATCTGGGTAGAGTGTTCAAGTGGCATTTCAAGGCCATGTGGCGGGCGTGGGGGGAATGAGGCTGAAGAAGGTTGGCCTCAGTGCCCAAGGTATCCTGCCTCATTGCATGTCAAGGACTTGTGGGTTAGTGATTCTTAGACTTTAGGTACTTGTGAGTCACCTGGTGAGTTTGTTAAAAATGTAGCAGCCTGAATCATCAGGAATGCAAATCAAAACCACAGTAAGGTACTACCTCACACCTGTTAGAGAGGATATTATCAAAAAGACAACAGGTAGCAAGTGTTAGCAAGGGTGTAGTGAAAGGAGAATGCGTACACACTATTGGTGAGTATGTAGGTTTGTACAGTCATCATGGAAAACAATATAGAAGTCTCTAAAAAATTAAAGATAAAACTGCCATGTGACCCAGCAATTCTTCTTTCGACATATACCCAAAAGAAATAAAATAGGCTTGTAAAGATACCTGCACCCTCATACTCATTGCAGAATTATTCACAATAGCCAACACAGAGCAACAACTGAGTGTCCATCAATAGATAAATGGATAAAGAAACTGTGGTTTCTTTATACATATGCTGAAATAGTATTCAGTCATAAATTAGGAGATCATGCTATTTACGACATCATGGATAAAACTAGGATATCACACTAAGTGAAATAAGTCAGAAACAGAAAGAGAAATACTACATTAACTCACTTATATGTAGAATCTTAAAACAACAACAGTTGTTTTACAACATTCAAGTTATAGAAACAGAGAGTAAAACAGTAGCTACCAGGAGCTGAGGGTAGTGAGTGAAATGGGGAGATATTGGTCAAAGGTTACAGTTTCAGTTATATAGAATTAATAAGTATAGAGATCTATTGTACAGTATGAGGATATTGTCATTAGTAATATTGTATTGATACTGAAAATTTCATTTCAACATGTTTAACATCATGATGTACAACTTAAGCATATGCAATTTTAAAAATGCATCCCGGACAGGGATTCAGGAATGTTTGTTTTCACCAGTGCCTGGATGACACCATACAGGTGACTGGAGGAAGAAAGGAGACAGGGTTACAGGTGATGGGGGAGAGTATAAGGCAAGGAACCAAACCATATCCTCCCTCAGGCAGGGAAGCAGAATTGGGCTCAGTATCTTGGGCCCCACGTTGGAGGACATGAGGAGCTCATCTGAGAAACAATAGGTGGGGAAGCTCCGGTGTAAGAATGCCAGGCTGATTAGCACAACTCTGTTAGGAGTCACCAGGGGCTGGGTGGAGGGGGCAGGTTCACTTAGGAGGGTTTTGGTTCAGAGACACGCGGTGGGGATAAGAGAAAAAGCTGAAAGAGGAGGCATGAGGAACAATTTCTCTCTGGAAAACTGCATCCAGGGTGGATTGGAAGTGGTGAGTCTGAAAGGCAGCGAGGCTTGGAAGGGGCTGAGACTTTAACCCAGGTGAAGGATGCTAAAGTCAGAACTGTAGCACTGGGAAGAGGCAAGGAGAGAAAGAATCAGACTGGAAATGTCTTGAAGATGGACAGGATAGCACTTGGTGATAAAGTGCCTACTCTAGGACTCTCCTTTATGTTCAGTGTAGCCTGAGAGATTTTATGGGAAAATGGGGACACTAAACTCACAACTTGGGACATAGAAGAAAAAAGATGAGAATCCTGTTTTCTGAAAGAAAGATTGTCTCATATGCAGCCAAGGCTGGGAGGTGGACCCTCAGCCTCTGAACACTGTGGTCCCCTGCAACTCCCTAGGGGGTGGGGCTCCCTTGAAGACTCAACCCCCCAACAGAGCCTCTCCAGCCCAGACCCAATTTTTTCTTCAAAGCCCAATGCATGTGCAAAGCACAGTTCTGTTGCTTCTTGACCGTATGAACTTGACCAAGTTGTTTCCTATCTCGGCTATAGTTCTCCCATCACGGTGGACTATGAATTGTCTGGCTGTCTCACCAGGCTGCTGGGGTGTAAGTGTTGTCTGTGCAGATAAGCACTGTCCTCCAGGGCATGTTCTTTCTGAGTCCTGGGCAGCAAGAACCATTTTAATTCAGATGGGTGGGCTTTTCTTTTGGCCATCAAGGTAGTGATACTGCCTATACGTGGGAACTATACTAATTGGGAAAATCCACTGGGAATTGCTGACAATTTACAGTATCAGAAATGTTGAAGAAGCTTAAAAGCTGAAAGAGTAGTGTTCCGGGTGTGTGTCTGCACTGGTTGTGGTGCGTGTGAAGTTACAGTGAATAATAATTGGCCACTTTGGCTTCGTGTTTTCCACCCTGGATGACAACCAAGGAGGTGGGGACAGCTAGTCAATATCAGAGACAGCCCACAAACTTCTGCCACTGTCTCCCAGCCAGCACAAGCTCCCACCCAGCCCTGCCAAGTCCCCACTGATGATGAGTACTGTCAAACGAGGCAGGCACTATCTGAGAGCAGAGAAAAGAAGGATATGTGGGCTAGACAGGGCTGCAGAGGCTGCAGGGGCATGAACAGTCCCAAGAGGCCTTCTTAAAGTTTTGGGTTATTACTCCAAGCACAGTGGGAATTCATCGACCTGGGAGGTGTGTGTATGAAGGGGTAGGAAGTAGGGGATGCGATTTCTGGCAAATTCGTTTTTCTTCTCCCATCTTGGCAGATCTTTCAGCTCCCCTTCTGGCTTATCCAGGCTTTCCCATCCTCAGAGGAAGTAGCCGAAGCTCTCCCCAACCCACACATTCATAAGCAGCCCTCTTGTCAAGGTCCATGAAGTTCAGTGTTGTAACGTCTACAAAGCCAGGCTGAAGGCAGCCAGTTAGTGAGAGCTGGATCTCTATCATACCTCATTCCTATCTCCAGCTCTTGAAATCCACTTAATGCTGTGCTGGGTACTCCTCTGGGCTTTCTCTCAGTTCATGCTGATCTCCAAGCAACGAGGGCCTCTTGTCTGGCAGATCATCTTTCTACTAAGTCTGGACTTCAGGAGAAAACAAAGAGAAGAGAAAGCAGATGATCAGGCTCTGCAAATGGGAAAATGATGTCTTGGCATGGGGATTCTTTGAACACAGGCAGAAACGTGGCTAGGTGGGAATATTAGAGTGAAAAGCCATGAAGTCTACCACCATTCTCATGATACTTCATACTGAAACCCTAAAGTATGCTGGAGACCTTGCACTTACTAGGTCTTTGAATTCTCTTAAAGCCCTTTGGGGTAGATCCTATGTCATCCATATCTCAACTGACTCACTCACTCAAAATCTCTCATAGAGATAGCGACAGAGCTTTGTTTTAACCCAAGTCTGTCTTAGTCAAGAACTCTGTACCGTAAACTCCATTCCCTATATGTATGGAGTATGGAGCAAATAGCTGCTAAGAATAGTCTCTGGCATTGTATAACTATTTCATTTGTCAAAGGTCCACAGGTTAAAATGAAAGTTCAGGTGACAATGTCAGTGTTTTTGTGCCCTCCCAGCCCACACCACCAATGGTGAATTTCCTTCTTCTCTGCTCTTTGTCCAGATAGGATGAATCAATTCACGAGGTCAGTCTCTGGAGGTACAGACATGCACATAGCAAAGCCATTTGTGTTGTTTTACAGCTTTAAACTATTTGGGAAGAAAGAATGTTTTATGGAGTTCATTCTTGTACAGCACAGTTCAACACAGTTGTTGGGAGAATTACATTTGTGAATGGTTGGACTGGTTCATACTAGTGCACAAATTAATAACAGAATTGCTTTAAAAGAAATGATGTATGTGAAATTTTCTCACAGAATGTCTATCCCAGAGAAGGTGCTGGATGAATTCTCAGCAAGGGTAAGCTGTCATCAACTAGCATCACCTTACCAAAAATAGTGTTTGTAGTTGTTAATCTTGAGTGTGCAGTAGAGTCATCAAGAGGCCTTGTGAAAATATAGACTCTTTTCTTCTCCTCCCTCCCAATCCTGATTCAGTAAATCACAGATGGGTCCCTGGACACTGCCTTTTTAATATGCTTCCCAAGTGATTCTGGTGTTATTCTTTGTGTTATTTTTTTTGTTTCCTTTGTGCTGTTCTTTGTGTTATTCTTTGAAATTCACTGGGTTGGGTTGGTGGATTACATGGCAGTTTAAACGAAAGGTTCTGGGACACAAGTTATGTAATTCATGCTAGGAGAAATGACCAGAGGTGAGAGGTGTAATCCTGCATCGTGAGCTGGAGGCCTGAGGGGTTTTCCAGGAAATGGGGTGTGGGCAAAAGGCAGGATGGTTTCAGGAGTGGGAAGAAGGCACTGGTAGGGAGCTGGTGGCATTAGGAAGCACACACATCTGAGATTCTATGCTTTTTGATTTGGGAGGCCCTTACCTTGCAGGTACTGCCTCCCTGCTCTGCTAAAATAAATTTTAAGGTTCAGTTCAGCAGTGACCTCCTCTAGGAATCCTACTATCAGCCCCTAAGATAATTTAATTACTATACATATTCATAACAGGATGATCCTTTTTATTTTTGTATCCTCAATGACCAAAGCAGGGCTGGTGTGTAGAAGGAGACTAATTAGTGATGGCATTTGAATGACTTATCCCTTTTCCACAATACCTAGAAGAGGCTTTGAGAGGTTAAGCTTTACCAGACTTATTTGGGTGCAAGGTTGCTTAGGGAATGCTGTCTTCAAAGTTATGTGATTCCCTGATCTTGTAGCTTCAAATCTGGGGGTGTCAGCACAGGTACTCTGGGGCAAGGGCTGAAATGCTCCTGTTCAAGTGGAAATTATATGACGATAGGCCTGCAGGGAAAACAAGGCTGGAAGGGATCAGAAGTCTAGCCTATGCTAGGAATGCAAAAATGGAGAAAGAGAGGAGAGAGAAAAAGAGGAAAAGAGACGGAGGAGGAAGGAGTGGGAGTGGGAGAGGGAGGGTGCTGATACCTTATTCTGTACTAAAACTAGGTTGTCTGCCTTATTCTCATAATCAGAGCAGCCACTGATTATAAAAATGAGGATATCAAGACCCAGAATGTTAGATAACGTGTTTAAGAATTCACTATCCATTAAGGGGGCAAAGTCAGAATTTGAATCCATTCTTGACTTTGAGGCACCATGAGAAGCAAAACAAGTGGCATATTTCATTTTGTTGCCAATTTCCCATGTAACCCTGTCAGATATCACCAGTCAATTGCAACATTTTTTTCTTTTTTTGCCATTGAACCTAAGTAAGCCCCCAGAATCTTTCTTAACACCATGTTCCTGGAACATACTGCCTTTCTTTCAGATTTACCTTTTAAGATCAGACCAGCTTGTTATCCTGACAATATTAATGTTCCAGAACTTTAGGGAATTAACTTCTAGTGGTTATTTAATTTGAAGACACTGGGATCCTGACTATATACTTATTGCAGAAATGAAGAAAAAAAGAAAACTATACTGCCAAACAGTGCTTGAGTCCCTGAACCCTGGTATGATGAAAGGTTAGGGACAAAGGAGTTAAGCTATATTGGCAAGAGGAACCTGTAATGATAATAATAAAACAAAAATGACAGTACTCACTGTTATTTACTGACTGCTTACTATAAGCCAAAGACTTAAGAAGGTGCAATACATGAATTCATTTGCCCATTTATAATAAATTCATGCTGTTTACAGATGAGGAAACTGAGGCACAGAAGGGCTATGGTCATATACCTGGAAAGAATAGTACCAGGATTCTAAACCAGGACTGAGGTCCTACATGGTAAACCATACCATGGTTATCTTTGGAGGAATTGACATTTTTTACACCTCAGATACACTTAAGTTTCTTCTTGGTGGCAATTGCTTCTCCACCTCCACTCAAAAATGTCAGGCAGGAAGTTATAGGATGGGTTGGAGGTCCTCATCCCAGAACCCTCATGGTTTATTCAGAAGTTAGTCACTGTTTCGTTTCAACCCTGCCCTGCTGTCATGGATTAGAAGCCTTGTCACTGGGCTCAGTAGAGAGGAAGTTGGCACATGCAGGAAATGAGTGGGCAGTGGATCTCAGGGGACCCTGGGACCAGGGATTGCAGGCTCCTGCTTGTCCCTTCCTTCTGCTTCCATGGTGGGGTAGAAGGAAGACAGATGCATGTTGAGCACCCTCTCTGTCAGTGGCTTCTTAGGTGGAGTCTCCCACCAGCTCTGTAAAGTGGTCTGTACAATATCCCCAGTTTTAATGTGAGCACGCAGAGGTCTGGGGAGAACAGGGATGCAAACATTTCTTTTGACTCCATGTAGAGTCTCCACAAAGACAACTTGGGATTTAACATCAATGAGGAAACACCAGTGAGAAACGAATCAACAGAGACTCTGTGGGTCAAGGTGTTTCACTGAAATAATTTTGGAGCTCAGAGACAATTTTAGAGGTAACTTTCCTGGGCCTCTGTTTCTTTATGCTTCCTATTGACTTGAAGCAAGGGTTAAATTCAACCGCATGCACACAAACCTTAGCATAAAGCCTTTTTTCCACTTCCTACCATAATCAGGTCTATTGTGAAATAAAAATCTCCATTTCCCTAATGGAGATTTTTTTTTTTTGAGTTGGAGTTTTACTCTGTCCCCCAGATTGGAGTGCAGGGGCCTGCTCACGGCCACCACAGCCTCAACCTGCTGGGTTCAGGTGATCTTTCCTCCTCAGCCTTCCAAATTATTATTGATTTATTGTAGAGATGAGGTCTCACCATATTGCCCAGGCTGGTCTCGAACTGGTGGGTTCAGGCAATCTTCTCACCTCAGCCTTCCAAAGTGCTGGGATTATTTACATGAGCCACCGTGCCTGACCCAGAACCACTGTATTTTATAAAGTTATATGTAGGGCAGAAACTTGGTTGCATGGTGCCATTTTAGGAAAATATAAACATATTTACAAACCCTTACTTGTTCAGGATAAAGGTAGGTTTATAGTATACTATTGAAGCCCAGTGGATTTTTACTCATCTTGGGTGGCTTTTTACATTGTCCAAGAGGAAGCAGCATGACAATGGGTTTTCTCCTGACTGGAGTACACATGCTTCTGGGTAGGCCATTATCCACTTCTACAAGGCTCATGTAGACCTTTAATACTCAAGGTGTGGTCACAAGACCATAATTATCATCATCATCAAAGACCTTGTTAGGAATATAGGATGGGTTGGAGGTCCTCATCCTATATTGGAGAGTCTCAGATCCCATTTAAGACCTACTGAATCAGAATTGCATTTCATCAAGATCCCCGGGTGAATGGAATACAGATTATGGTTTGAGACATGCTGATTTGATAATGTTTTCTCTTTCTGATCCCTTAGTCTTGAGTGAATCCCTTTATCAAGGAACTACCTGCCTGTATAATATTATAGACGTTAGGTACTGACTACATTGCTTGTCAAAGATTTCCAGGGGCAGAGGAACTTTCACACTCCATTGCTGTGACTCTCACCCTACTTTTTTTTTACTTGCTTCAATAGAAACTGTTGGTGAGATGTTTTGGGGCCAGAAATGGGTCTTCTCTAAGACTCAGGAAAAATCTTCAATCCAGGAATGTGGATTATTCAGCTGTTGTTATTATTGTAATTGACAGAGCACTTACTACCTTTGATGAAGGGGAACCAGTGTGGGCTCAGATTTTCAGCATCATCTAGTCTTTTCCATATGGTCAAAGGCTACAGAAGAAAAAGAAGAATATGGCCTTTGATGTGGGTGGAAGGTAGATAGACTGGGGAGGAAAGAGTGCTAGAAGGCAGAATGTAATGCTAGAGACCCAGATAGGCACAAGGTAGAGGAGGAAGTGTTTGTTTGAGAAGGTGTCAGGAGAAAGGGCTGAGACAGGGTTCTCTGGGAAGAGGGGGATTTGGGTGCCCAGTAGCTGTGTGGGGTTGGCAGTCTAGTCTTCTGAGCTTCTTTATGAGATTACCCATGCTTAGAGCCTTCACACAAGAAGGAATGTGACTGCCTTCTCCAAGTGACCTTGTTAGTCAGTAGAAACAATGCCAAATTCATGCCATGGATTCTTTCTTCAAGAGAGTCCTTCCATAGGACCTCAACCAAAAGGCATGTTCCAGTTCTAACTTTGGCATCTGTAAACGTAACTTAATTAGGTAATAGGGTCTTTGTTGATGTAATCAAGTTTAGAGGAAGTCATGTTGGACTAGGGTGAACCCTAATCCAATGACTGGTAAACTTAGAAGAAGAGGGAGATTTGGACACAGAGATCCACAGGGAGAAGGTCATGTGACTATGGAAACAGATTGGAGTGATGTAGCTACAAACCAAGGAATACCAAGTATTGTTGGCCACTCAGAAAAGACAAGGAAGGATCCTTCCCTAGAACCTTGAGAGAAACCACAGTGCTGCCCACACCTTGATTTTGGACTTCCAGCCTATAGACCTGTGAGAAAAAAGTTTCTGTTGTTTTACACAAGCTAGTTTGTGGTACTTTCTTATACCATCCCTGGGAAACTAATATAAACTCCTAAAAACACAGGCATCCAGCCGGGCTCGGTGGCTCAGCCTATAATCCCAGCACTTTGGGGGGCCGACGTGAGTGGATTGCCTGAGCCCGAGGGTTCGTGGCCCGCCTGGGCAACTTGGCGAGACCTCATCTCTACAATAAACCAAAAATTAGCCAGGTGTGGTAGCGTGCGCCTGTAGTTCCAGTTACTTGGTCGAGGCTGCGGTGGCTGGGAGTGTGCCACTGCACTCCAGTCTGGGTGATGGAGTGAGACTCCAACTCAAAAACACAAAAACAAACACACACACACACACACACACACACACACACACACACACACACACACAAGAACACAGGCATCCTTGAATACTCAGCAGTGCTGGCAAGAGCTCCTTGGGAGTGAGTTGTTATATGAAGGACCCTACAGTGATCAGAAAGGCATTACCTTTGTAGGTCAACTGCATGGTTGGTCATGATGTGGGACACTGACTCCAAAGCAGATATTTGATTTAACTCATTCTTGTGTTCGACTCTGCCTCATCAATTTATACATACAATCTTGCATATATGCCACAAAGCTCATAGCAATTAATTTTTTTAAAGGTTCAGTCTATAACTTTTTCTAAGGCTTTGGTCATCTGTAACTGGTCAGAGGAATGACCTCTGGGGTCCAAAAGCTAGTTTTGATTTTCCAGCAATTTCCCCTATTCATGATTTTGCAATTGCAGAGTGCAGCCTGCTGTGCATTTGCATAAGCCACTTCATCGTTTTTCTTTTGGACTCTGTAAGCCCCAATAGCCACCCAGCACCCTCCACACATGAGTCACACACAGCAGAGGCCCCCAGGGTTGGAGTGCCTTCCGCAGCTCCTGCACCCTCCCTGGCAGACCTCCCTTCCCTCTCTGAGCTGTGCTTCATTTGCTGCTGGGCAAAACTCAGTCTTGCTGCAAATTCGGCGCCTGCCTGTGTGTGTGTAATTGGGTTGGATTTACATTAAGAGGGTTCCCTGTGGTGAAAACCACACTGCTATTTCCAATCTGTAGCTGCATAAAACATTCAATTTTCTAAGTATCCGTCAGCTGTTAGTACTGTGAAAAACGTAGTCTGCCTGGATGGATGGGAGGCTCCCACTCAGTCCTATATTCCCCCCTCTCTGATTATTTGTGTTAACAGAGGGGATAATATTATATGGCTAAAGAAAATGAAACGTTATTCATCTAAGTATCCTCTCATTTATTCAATGAACACATTTGAGAATCTTGTATGTGCCAGGCACTGTTCTGAGTGTCTAATCAGATCACACACCCCCCTCAGATAAAAACACTTCAGACTGGCTTCTTGTAGCATAACCTAAGTCAGGGGTCAGCAAATTTCTTTTGTAAAGGGCCAGATAGTACATATTTTAGATTTTGTGGGCTGTGAGGTCTGGAGCAACTATTCAACTCTGCCATCATGGCTTGAAAGCAGTCATATACAATATGTACATGAATGGGTATATCTGTGCTCTAATAAAACATTTATTTATAAAAACAGGCAGTATTTTGTATAAAAACTGAGAATCACAGTTTGCTGCCACCTTATCTAAACACTTGAATTTGTACTACTGATCCCTGTGACCTGACCTTGTCTCCTTCCTTATTGTTTATCAGATATAGTTCTTCTGATCATTCATTTCACTCCTGTGCAGTAATTTCTTTTCAGCTCCTGAAACCACCATTGCTCTCTCCTGCATCAGGATCTTTGCATATCCTATTGCCTCTGCTTGAAGAAATTCTCTTCTCTTGACTTTTGGCCAAGGTGGGTCTTCTTTGTTTTTTATGTCATTCTTTGTGTCTTATGTTATGTCCTCCATGAATCCAGCTTCTTTTGAAAGCTTGTCCCACCTAAAATGACTTCTTTTAGTTTCTCTCATCTCAATCTCTTAGTTTCTGTTCTTGGAAGGACATGGTAAGAGACATTAATTATCTTATTATTTACTTATACTTGGGTTTTGTTTTTTGTCTTCCTAAGAGGACTGGTTTAAGTCCTCAGAAGGCAGGTTCCTTGTCTGTCTCATCATCTCCTCTCTTCTGTTCCTTGGCGTGATGCTTGCTGTATAATAGTCTCTCAATTTATTTAAAAAGAAAATATTTAAACTCCTGATTAAATTGTTATTTAATCAAGAATGGACAGCACCCAACTTCAGGAAGCTTGCAGTCAAATAAGGGAGTCAGATAATCCCAGCTGTGAGGATGATTACAACTGTCTGTTTAAATGATAGAGCTGAAGAAATTGTCGAATGAGAAGGTTGCCAGAGCTGGGTAGCCCTACCATGGGTGAAGAAGAATAAAGCAAGAGTTTGCAGAAACAGACTTCCAGAACTGAGAGGCAGAAGTGTGGGATAGGCAGGTGGGCAAACAACTTCATGTTGTGCAGACAGAAGCAATAAAAGGTAATGATACTTATGATGCATGAACTAGGTATCAGCAACTCACGTACTTCCGCTTGCTTTCCTCACAACAACCTTTCAATATAAACAGCATGGATTGCTCCTGTTTTACAGATGTAGAAACTGAGGATCGAAGAGGATAAGTGACCAGGCCAAGGTCACACAGCTAAGGTCACACAGTTATCAAGTCAGGATTAATACCCAAGAGTTCTTTAGTCTATTTCATGTGGCCTGAGATGTATGGTAGACACAAGGTATTTAATAGCCTACACCTTTCTTTTCTTCAGGAGGATGTTTCTTTCTCTCTGAATCTTCTCCTATATTTAATTATCTTCCCTTTCATCTCTCTAAAAAGCTGGCAAAACCCTAGGGGTTGCTGTTTTCATTTTCCAGATACCCCTTTCTCAGCTCCAGAAGGCTAAC
Organism: Carlito syrichta; assembly: GCF_000164805.1. NCBI lineage: Eukaryota > Metazoa > Chordata > Mammalia > Primates > Tarsiidae > Carlito > Carlito syrichta. The sequence goes on from NW_007246012.1 coordinate 350,993, forward strand.
TGCCTGCTGTACTAAGAGAGGAAGGAAGGAAAGGGTGCTTAAACCAGCATCTCTTCCACTGGATGCATGTGACTCCATGTCATCCTCATGACAGCCACATCAAGGTGGAATTTACTGTCCCATTTTACAGTAAATTCCCAAATAACTCCATGGGGCTAATTGCCCACTGTCCTCCAGCTACCAAAAGCTGAACTGCCATCCCCCTGTCCTGCATTTCCCATCAGGCTGCCTGGCCTCACTGAACACACTCCACTCAGTGCCCTGAAATCTGGCCCGATTTCTAGCTGAGTGGGACACAGGGCTCAGACAGGGTGATGAGGTTGGTGGCTTCAGCTGGTTTCTCTGGGTGACGTAGCCCCTCCTCAGCTGAGACACTGAGGGGGGGAAATGAGAGGGCACCTGTCTAAGCAGGGACATCAAATTGCCTGAGGTGAAACCATTAGATATATGAGGAAATTCTTAGTCGACTCTACTGGAAAAAAAAAAGTGCTTACCGCTCCCCCACAACCAACTGATTGTTCATATAAACCTTATGGGCAATGGAGACAAGTGGATGCTGCGTCTGAAAGCCAGCCCGTCTCCCTCTCCCTAGGGGGATTGGGAGTGATTTGATTCTGCCGGCTAACGTTGTTCGAGGCCGACTTCATCTCCCCCAGCACTCATCAGATCTGCTAATAGGCCCTTCAGAGCTCATAAAGAGATGACCAGATCTGGGGCTGGGGGGACTCAGGCTCATTTATCTTCTGCAGGCTGATCAGATCTGATTTTGTACACTGACGGCTCGATGCTCAAGTGTGGTCTGGCCCACTTCTCAGACACCTGCTTGGCATGGCTGGGCCTGAGAACCCTTGGGAAGGGCTAAGGTCCTCTGAATCTCAGGGGTCTCACTGTTCGGATGTGGCAGACAGACTCTCACCTGCCAGCCATATCGATCTGTGGATGAGAAAATAAAAGCATTTAGGCTTGGAAGGGAATGATGAAGTGGACTAATGGGGGTGTCAGTTACCACTTTGGGTACTCCACATACTGCAGACACTATGTATGTATGAGCATGTGCATACACACGATCATTTTGCCCCTTGTAATACCGACATCATTCAATTTGTAAGTTTATGCACAGGGAAGAATGTAAAACAAGCATGAGGTCACAGATACACATAGACGCCACCCCTTCCCACCACAAAACACTTACTGAACTTGTGCTTAGAAACGTTTAAAGAACTAATAAAGCTCTGCAATCTTGTAGACAAATTATTTTGTGTTAAAAATTGGCCTTACCTTTTTAATACATGTCTCTTATTCATCTAATTAGTAGAGATAGTTATACAACAATTTACCAGAGGATTTCCATAAAAAATATTTAACTCACACTTTCTTCAATCAAATTAAACAACACAGGTGATGACAATAATAATCAATAGCTAGGTGCACAGTAGTCATTTATTCCTTGTAAAAACTCTGTATGGCATGCATCATTAGTGACGACAACTTACAGATAGGGAAACTGAAGTTTAGAGAATGTTGTGGTTAGCGATAGCTGCATAGTAAGCATCACACAACTTAATACCATAAAACATCTATTTTAGTAAACTCATGGATTTTGGGGATCAGAAACTTGAAAAGGACATGGAAGGATAGTTTTTTTCTGCTATGATGTCTGTGACCTTGGCTAGGATTTCATAGGTGGTTAGGGTAACTTGAACAGGTGGGGTATTTCACAATTGGGCTGGAGGATCCTCATGGGCTGGCTGAAGGACTGGTTCAGCTGGAGCTGTAGGTGGGAGATCATACCCATGACCGTTCCAGCATGGTGGCCTCAGGAAAGGAAACCTTGATGTGACCTGAGAGGTGGGATAGGGATAAGATATTTATTAGCCTATAGTCTTCTTTTTTTCAGAAAAGGCCTCCAAGAGTGAGTAACCCTAGAGAACGAGGCAGAAGTTGTATGTCCTTTTATGACCTAGGCTTGGAAGTCACATAGTGCCACTTCTACTGAACTCTATGGGTTCAAACAGTCACATGTGTACTTGGATTTGAGGGAAGACAACATAACTCCACCTTTCAATAAGAGAAGAGGCAAAGCCTTGGAGCCAGGTATTAAAACTGCATTAGAGAAGTCAACTAACTTGCCAAGAGTTCAGAGACAGGAGGAGGCACCACAGAAATGTGCAGCTAGATAACATGACTCCAGAGACAACTTTCTTGGTGACTATATGATACTTCAAGCAACACATTGCTGGACATGCAGTAGATGCCAAATTTATGAGAATTAAATAAATACAGTTTTAATTTATGCTGTAAATCAAGAAATGGACAAAGAACATTCTTTAGGGAGTGGTTGAGAGAGTGGTGAGAATCTGGAAGCCAGCTGGGTATCAGGAGTCTTTGCTGTCAGGAGATTCTTTACTATCAGAATTAAAGCTGAGGATACCTTCAGATCATAGAGGAATTGAAGAGTTTCCTGTTTACATAAGTTTTTGCCTTTGCTCTGTGGAAAGTTTTTGTCCTCATAGTTGAAAATAACTTATGATGATAAGGAACCAGCCAGCTTGCTCAAAGAGTTTTGTGGCAATGTTTTCACAGACACCAAGGAAATTCATGAGACTGGAAGCTGCAGTTTGCCAAGAACTTATATGATTCTATAGAGCCTGTGTCAGCAGCTACTTAGCATGTAACCAGCCATAAGGCTGGTCAAGGAGTGAAAAGTATATACCCAGGGTTACTGGGTTAGATTCACAATTTGCAAGCTTTGTAAACTGCCTGCAAGAGTGAAGGATCTTTGGTGGGTATAACCTCCTGCCATTCTCTTTATGGGAGATACAGGGAGTGACTTCTGGGGATGAAAATGGGTAGTGGACAAAGAAAGATGTACAGATATATTCACGGGAGTTGCTTGTGCCCAGCTGATGTTCTTAATTCAAGTTTTGGACAAAATACCCTGGCTTTATCTTCACCTCATCTTTGATTGATATCTAGGCCAACAGAGCAACCACTGGTCAGACCTGTTCTGGCCAGCCAGGGCAGGGCAAGGAGCCTTCTCACCCCACACGAATAGACAAGCTTATTTCCCATTTTACAGGTGGCTTCCCTGGGGGCTGGAGGGTTGTGCCAGGGAAGAGCAGTTTGGTGGCCTCCCTTAGCAGTATTTGGGCTGATAGAATAACTAGGATGACTGGTGAACTATGCAGGCAAGACGGATTTATAGGCAGGCCTAAGCTGATTATTCCCTCTGATGGGCAGTGTGTTCCCTTTGTTGGTGTTCAGGTGACATAGAATGAGGTCTTTCTTACAGAAATGAGGTATAGTCTTCTCCCCTAACAATAACAGCTCAGCCATGGAATATGGAAAGTTGAAAAAGAACCTGAAACTATACTGAAAATTTTATCTTGGGATGGTTGTGTTCTTCCAGAAATACATACCAAGACCAAGATTATGGGACAAATAGTTTATTTGGGAAGTCTAACACAAAGAAGTGGGAAAATTATACAAGGAAATAAAGTCAGCAATAATGAGTGTAATATCAAGCTAGCTGTCACAGGGACTGAGTAAAACTAACTCTTCAGGGAAATTGTGGAATACTGTGCAATGTACATGCTTCTGAATTATCCCACCTGAAGTGTGAGAGAGTTGAGGTCATCCTAGGAATGTTATTCCTTAGCACTTCATGCCTTCTGTGTGTCTGAACTCACACACACCCATGTGCATGTGAGTACACACACACACACACGCAATGAAATTTCCTGCAGTTTTGACCCCAAATTTAAAAACAGACAAACAAAAAACCCCCATGCATATGGAAGAAGGTCATGTAAGCTGGAAATCAGCTTGAGCTTCTTGAGAGTTCCAGGGAGCTGAGTAGAGCATCAATGGCATCATATCACTTAATATTTGTAGCAACTAGAGGAGGAAGGAGTTATTTGGTACCCATTTAATAGATAAGGTTCAGAGAGGAAAAGTCACTTTACTTGAAGTTGCACTTAAGTGAAATTGCTGAAGTTTGAATTAAGAGCATTGCTCATGGGTTAAGTGACCATGGTTTTAACCACTAAACTACACTGCCTCACTAAGTACGAAGTTATAAAAGTTAACAGTAACTGGCCTTCAAATTTAGTTTGTAAGACCTGAGTAGAACTGACTAGAGTACAAGCCATAAGACAAAGATGGCTTGACCCTAAGAGGTAGAGTCTGGGTTAAGGACCCCTCTTACAAAGTATCTAAATAGGGATAAACAAATGTGGGAGTATGTTAGGCTAGTGATTTATGAGAAAGCCTGGGATCTAGTGTAAACAACCTTCAGTTTTACAAGTAGGTGTAGGAATGCAAATGGGAAACAGATAAGATGGGAGATTTAAGTCAGACATTGATAGGAATGGGTGAGGAGAAGGAAAGGAATGAAAGGTGGAGATCTTTGTGGATTTCACTGGAAGTGTGTGGGTTTTTCAGATTACCTAGAGGAAGAGCGATGGGTGGGGCAATGACGCTCTGCCCCACCCATCGCTGAGCCATCTGTGGTGAGCCCTGGTTGAATATTAGATCATCATCACTTCTGTCTCCACTTCAATTGTTTTCTTATTCATTTAAAATCACTTTCAGGTAGATCAAGGAAAGACCCCTGAAGACCTCCCAAATTTTTCTTTTCAATTCTTAGTGTTCTATATTCAGTATAAAAATTATCCCTTCCCCTGCCTTCTTTACCCTTATCCAAGGTAAGAGTTACCTCAAATTAAACCTAGGCACATAAAGCCCTTGAGAACAAGGTGGTTTGGCCTGCAGGCCACACCCTCTAATTTTCCTCAGCACAACCTCCTCAATTCTTTCTAACTCATGTCTAACCTGTTGGCCACCACTGCCATCCCAGCACACCTGTCAGCCTGGCACACCTGGGTGGTGATTTTAGTTCTGTGCATAAATATGGGGCATAAAGACTGCTTATAAGACTTTCTTTTTTTTTTTTTTGTTCACACATTCATCTATTACTCTGCCCATCCAACCATTCAAGCTACTACATGGCAAATATTGTGTCAGGTTCTGGATATATGACTGTGAGGAAGAAAGTTGATGCCTGTGGCCCCTTAGAAGTTATTTTCCGGTGGAGAAACACAGAAGGAAAAAGTAAGCAAGCATACAATGCATTAAAAAACCTGTTGTGATAAATGAATAGGATTTTATAATTTAAAATATTAATTATGATGTCGATGAAAATCTACCAAGATAGGATGGTAAGTAAAGGCCTATGTGTAGAGGAGATACTCTTTAACTGAGACCTATCCAGGTGATGGCAAGGAGCTAATCATGTGAACAGAGGAGAAAAACATTTCAGAAGGCAGAACATTATGGATATGGGCCTTGAGGTGAGAAATAGCTGGGCAAGTTCACGAGCAGAAATAAGTCCAGCCAGATTCTAGTGAGTGAGAGGGAAGGTAGCATGAGATAAGGTTGTAAAATGCAAATGAAAAGGGTAATGTAGGGCCCTATGAGCCACACCGAGGAACTTGGATTAAACTGGAGGCAAAATAAGAAACCACTGGAGAATTTTCAGTATGGTGGTGACATAATTTTCATTTTTAAAAAAGTCACTCAAAATACTCTGTGAAAAATAGATTGCAGCAAAAAGAGGACGAACAAAAGAGACTTTCTTGAAGTTCATGGCATTTGTTCTGGTGAAAGATGATGGCAGTGATCTGGCCATGACTTGGTGATGGGGACATATGACAAATCTGAGATGTGTTTTAGAAGTAGAAAAAGTAGATTTTCTAAAAGACTTCCTAAGAGAAAGCTCTATCCTTTGCCAAGAACCAGGAGTCAGTCTAGTTCAGTTCTAGGGCTTCAGAACAATGAGTTAGTACCATGTTGATCCAATGTCATCTGGTGAATAAACTGAAAACAACTAGAAAAACTATCAAATTTGAATCACAGACTAAGTCTCCAATGAGCAAAGGACACTTTCCCTGGAAAATGCACAAGGATACTTACAAAAAATCTTGGCATACAATTTCAAGTGATTTCCAGATTCCTAAAGACCCTCCATGGACACCCCTAATTCCTTCCCAGAAGACTAGGAAAGTCCTATGTCTTTGGATCCAAGAGGTAAAAATCTATGAATAAAAGACATATACTGACTCTCTTTATCCCAGAAATCTACAATTTCAAGAGTGGACAATGACTAGACCTCTTTCAGGCAGGTTTATACATAATCAATCTTTAGTTTAAGTTCTCCAGGGATAGGTATTCTGTGCATCTCCTTCAGGGGCCCCTGCAGTGCTCTGCCCTGGTTAAAATGCAGTCAAATCCTGTTTCCATTTTTTCAGTCTCCTGGAAAAGGGACGGGCCAGTCAAACTGTAGCCTTGAAGGAACATGGGAATACGAACATGCGGTTATTAGACTGGTAGTATTCTGGGTCATTCTTTTCCAATTATGAGTTTTTTGTCTTGCTGGTATAACTTCACTTGAGTAATATATTTTTAAAAGAATCTGAAAGAGCTTGGATGTCAGAAATTATCTCTATTACCAAGATAACCAGTAAGTCTTTTTTTCACCAATAGATTTATTTTTTTCTGTGCATTTTTTACAGTGTCTCTTTCTTACATGTCTTTCAAATGCAGAAGGCAAAACCATACATTCCTATACCTATAAGATAGATGTACTCACCTTAGGCTTCAAACATCAGAACTTCCCACTTTTTCTGAGATTTGCAAAGACTTTTACATAACTCTGTGTGTTGCATATGCTGCTCACTCTGACTAGAATGCCCTTCCCACTATGTCTTCTTGGGAAACTTGCACTTGTTTTTAAAGGTCCATCCAAGAGCTCATTTCCTGCAGCCTTCAGAACTCCACAGAAAGAGGTACTCCTTTTTCCTCTATCCTGCATCTTCTTGTCCATCCCTCTTATCATAATAGTGGTCACATTTTATTTTTTATTTCTTCTTTCCAAGTCTGTCTCTACCACTGCGTTTTTGAGAATAGAATTGGTGATTTATTTACCTTTTAATTGCAGAACCAAGCCCAAATCTGGCATATAATCTAAGCCCAATACATGCAAACTGTATGTATAAAACAATTCTGATATGAGACTCTGTGGTGTTGATGCAGAAGGTGGGTAAATCCCGGACCCAGCATATCAGACCATTATTGACAATTCTAGCATTATGCTGCCGTTATGAAGAAAAGTTCTAACTCTCCCACCTTTGATCTACTTCTCCACGGTGACTTCTCTCTCAGGCCACCTTTATGCTGCCTGCAGGTGTGATCTTGACATTAAGGTTGTGATTACCTCTTGTAGACCTTTGGTACAAAGCCCTAACTTCATCTCATTTCTTTCCCCTCCACAGTACATAAATAAAAGACAAGGACTTTGGTCTCAATTCTTCAGAGTAATAATAATTAGGTATATTTTCTGAGTGCTTATACTCTGTTGGGCACTTTGCTAATTGCTTTACATAAGTCAACTCATTTTGTTTATACAAGAGCTCTATTCATTTATTCCCTCATATATTTATGCAGTTCAAAAATATTAACTGAGCATCTATCATACACAGCCACTCTGAAGGGCACTGTGATATAACTATGGACAAGATGTACAGAGGACTTGCCTTCCTAGAGCTACAAGGCTGCATGGAAGACAGAAAATGATATGGTAACCACAAATTAAAATTATAATTCCAAACGGTGAAAAGTGTTATAAGTAAAACAAAGATAGTGGCGTGATATAAATAAAAGCAAATGGTGTGGTCGGGATCTGCAACAGGGGAAGAAGGGGTGGAGGCTGGTGCAGTCTCGATTACTAGACCCTCACCACTTCCACTCACATTTTAGTGGTCGAGAATTAGTCACATGATCATACCTAATGTCAAACAGACCAGAAAGTACATTTCTTGGGTGACCCAGAAGAAGGATATGAAAAGGAATTTGAAGAAAAACACGATGTATACCATCATTTCTGATCTTTGAGCCGAGAACATAAAGATGAGATAGAAGAGTTTTCAATATAGAAAGAATCCCGTGTGGGAAGGCTCTAAACTGGAGGAAAGAACAGCTTGACCATTTGGTGACTAAAAGGATATTATTCCTTCTGGCACATAATAAGAAAGGAGGAGAACATTATGAAACAAATTTGGAGAGGTTGGCAAGAAACAGGTCATTTAGGACTTGATTCTGAGAGTGGGGAGAAGTCACCAGAAGGTTTTATGCTGGGATCATTTTTAGAAACTCACCCTAATTGCAGTGTGGAGAAGTCTGTGGGGAGGACATCTAGGGAAGAGAGCTCAATCATTAGGTTGTTACGGAATACTTGGAATAGGTGGTAGAGCCAGAGATTTTATTCTCACTTTAGAAATCATTAAGATAATAAAATGGATGCTTCAAGTTGATCTGCTGAGATCTCTCAGGGTTTGGAAGGACAGAGAAGCCACAGGAAACATGAAACAAGTAGGGACTTCAGAGACAGTGTCCTGACAGTGTTCTTGCCTGGGACATGGCCTCATGTTGTGATCACGTTGTGATCTACTTTAAACAATTTAGGACTTGCGGGAGGGTTTTAAATTCTAATTAGAAGGGCACAGTCTTTTAAATCAAAGTTGCTTGAGTTGAGAAAATTTGTTTCTCTCAGCCTTTGCAAAATAATTCATTTGTACTAGTCAGCTTTGTTGCAGTAACAAATGCCCTCAAGATCTCATTGACTTAGCTACAGATTGACTGCTTTGGCTCTGCTTCATGTACTTTCTTACTTATCCCAAGACCCAGACTATGTGCTTGCTGTTCTTGGGGCAGAAGAAAAGAGCAGGAGAGAAGGCAGAGACTTGCAAACCCCTTGGAGTTTCTCTTCAGACTTGGTAAGCAGCACATCTGTTCCCATGCTGTTGGCCCAAGCAAGTCAAATGACCCATCTTATCATTAGGGTAAGAATATATATTGTGCCTTCAGGGGATCAATGTGAGTCACACAGCAATGGGCATGAGTGTATGACAGTTTTACAGGAAAAAGAGCAAATAGTGGAGAACAATAAAAATAATCTACACATGTGGCTCGCAGAGTTATTGCAGGAATTAGGTGGATGATGGTACATACGAAACACTTCACAGTGTTTGACACAAGAAATACTCTGTAAAGACCAATTCTTATTAAGTGAATCAATTTTTAACATATATTTGTAAACATAGGATTAAAATGTACTAAATGTGCTAGTTTGTGTCTTCTACCCTCCTCTCTACTCTCAAAAAACCACCTTCCATACGTACTTATGTGCGTAAACTGGTGGACTTGTGAAAAATGTACAGCTTTTAGTAGCAAGAAGACTTTAGCTTGAGGCTCATTCATGCTGCTTTACTGTGGGAAGCTACTTGCTCGCTCTGAGCTTTGGTTTCCTCATTTGTAAAATGGGGAGAAAGGTCACGCCATTGAACTGATACCTAGATTAAAATTCATAATCCTGGACTTCTTAATAGATTTGCTCTAGTCTCTGGCAAGTTCTTAGAATTAAAGTGCATTCTGAGTATTCCAATTTGAGGCAAGACAAGCTCATCTTTATGCCAGATACTTAGAGAAAGTAAACTTTGAGGATTTCTGCAGTAATTATTGCCATTCCCTTTACTAAAAAAAGGTCTCTTCTCTACCTTTTTTTTTTTGAGTTGAAGTCTCACTCCGTCACTCAGGTTGGAGTGCAGTGGCACACTCACAGCCACACCAGTGTCGACCTGCTAGACTCCAGCGATCCTTCTGCCTCAGCCTTTCAAGTAACTGGAACTACAGGTAGTTTGCTACCATGCCCAGCTATTTGTTGTAGAGATGAGGTCTTGCCAAATTGCCCAGGCTGGCCTCAAACCCGCAGGCTCAGGCAATCCACTCACCTGGGCATCCCAAAGTGCTGGGATCACAGATTTCAGTCACTGATCCTGGTCTTTCCTTAACTCTTAAATGCATAGAATGACTTAAGAGTCGTTGAAGATTAAACACTATTTCATGCCACTATGCTCTTATCTGTGCTGGTTCTTCCACCTGAAGTGTTTTCTTTTTTTTTTCTTTTCTCAAAAGGTATTCTTTTTTTTTTTTTGAGTTGGAGTCTTACTCTGTCACCCAGACTGGAGTGCAGTGGACGCTTCCAGCCACCGCAGCCTCGACCTACTGGGCTCCGGCGATCCTTCCGCCTCAGCCTTCCAAGTAGCTGGAACTACAGGCACGCGTTACCATGCCCGGCTAATTTTTGATTTGTTGTAGAGATGAGGTCTCGCCAAGTTGCCCAGGCTGGTCTAAAAGATTCTTTAGCAAACTTTCTGACATCCTCTCACCACCCCTATCCTACCATGACAGTTAGTCAAGTGACTAATCTTGGACTCAGTGCTTTTAATTTGACCTTACCTAGCCATATTTGGTAGTAAATGATAGTAGACTAGGGTGCTGACTCGGGGTGATTATTTGGGTCAAACCTTAGCCCTCCCGCTAACTACGAGAAACTCAGTTGGGTCCTTCACTGGAGCAACCAGTACTAAAGCAAGTAAGGGCCAGTTTGCTAAGAATAAGATTCTTATTTATTTATTTATTATAAAAACGTGGGGTACAATTAAGGGTTAAGTATATAAACACAGATCATGCAGGTACCCTTGTTGATGAGGTATGCCCCTCCCTCCCCTAGCAGTTTCCCTCAACTGCCAGTCCCACTCCCCCTCCCTCCAGCAATTCCCCTATTAGGAATATACCTGGAGGAACTCAAATAGTTCTACAAAAAAGATACCTTTACTCGCATGTACGTTGCAGCTCTATTCACAATAGCAAAAACATGGAACCAACCTTGTTGCCCATTGAAGCCGGACTGGATAAAAAAAAAATAAGATTCTAAACCATGCCCAGGTCATCCTGAGACAGCAAGAAAGTCACCTGGCATCAGGCAAAAAAGTGGCACAATCACAAGTTCATTTGAGAATGATTTTTCTGATGGCTGTGAGGATAATACATGGGAGGAGAACAAAGCCAGGAAATAACTCAATTTTTTGGACAAGAGATGGTGCCCTTGTTTTTCGAGAAACATTCCTGGGAAATACCAAGTTCCTCGGCTGCATTTCTTTGTGTTTGCTAACTTCTGGATTTGTGCAGCGCTGGGGTCTTTTGTGGGCTGACTCTTCCAATGTGGTACTGCTCATGAGAATAAGCACTTACAAAATTTAATAAGAATTTAATATCCAAGCACACTGTCATTCTTTTCTAGTGACTTATTCAATTTTATTTTACAAAAGTATCAGTAAGTAAGGAATTGGAATGAAAATAAACAATAGGCTGGGCTCAGTGGCTCAGTCTGTAATCCCAGCATTTTGGGAGGCCAAGGCGAGTGGATTGCCTGAGGCTGCTGGTTAGAGACCAGCCCGAGCAACTTGGCGAGACCTCATTTCTACAATAAATAAAAAAGTAGCCAAATGTGGTAGCGCGTGCTTGTAGTTCCAGCTACTTGGAAGGCTGAGGGGGAAGGATTGCCAGAGCCTAGCAGGTCGACAATGGGGTGGCCGTGAGAGTGCCACTGCACTCCAGCTTGGGCGACAGAGTGAGACTCTAACTCAAAAAAGAGGAAAAGAAAAAGAAAAGAAACAACAGTGACATGAAAGCAAACCTCATAAGAGATAGTTCAGAAAGCACTGCTGGTGCAACACAGGGGGAAGCTCCTTCTCTTTTTCTTTGCTGGGGTAGGAGGATTTAAACTATTTTCCTGGGTTTTGTTGAAATTGCACACAAGTCAAATTCCAGAGACTTCTAGATTTTTACCCTGAAGGTGTTTTCTGGGCCACAATACCCTATTTTCCTCAGATTACAAAATTGTTCACTTTTTGTTTGGATGGGGGGGCTATTTAAATGTTTAACTCCATATTCCATGTTCATCTTCCTCTCTATTTTAAAATTAATAGACTTTACTTCTTATAGCAGTTGTAAGTTTACCAAAAAATTAGGTGGAAAGTACAGATGTTGTCCATTTATCCCCCCTTCCCCTGCTGCACATGGTCCTCCCTATTGTTTACATTTTGCAGTAGTGTGGTACATTTGTTATGATTCATGACCAACATTAATGTATAATTATTAATTAAAGTTCATAATTTGCATTAGTGTTCACTCTATGTGTTGTACATTCTATGGGTTTGAACAAATATATAATTATGTATGTTCAGTATTACATTGTCATACAGAAGAGTTTCACAGTCCCCAAAATCCTCTGAGCATCCCCTATTCATCCTTCCCTCTTTCTCCCTGAAGCCCTGGCAACCATTCATGCTCTTACTGTCCTCTTAGTTTTGCCTTTTCCAGAATATCATATAGTTGGAATCAGACAGTAGGTGATAGCATTTTTGACATCATTTTCTTGTACCCCTTTCCTCAAGTCTTCATGTCCCTTCCATCTCACCACATACATACACACTCACAAACAACACATGCACACACGCACGCTCACAAAACACACATGTACACACTTACATACATACATAACCTGTCCCTCCAAAACCGAATAGAAAAATAGAGAAAAACCCAAACTTAACTTGGCTCACAAAATTGTTGAGTATGAAAGGGCATTTGAGAGGTCATTTTCTATCTCTGCCTTCCTATCAGGAAGTAAACACTGACTTTTCATCTGACACCGAAGAGCCAGGTCTCTCCTCCTGTCTTGGTCTGCTCACTTCTTGTTTTCCTAAAAGCAAGGGCTTCTATGCCTGTGCTGTGTCTGAGTGGTAATTACCTTGTGTCTGTTCTGCTGCCTTCAAATTATTTTTGCCACCTTCAGAGCAATTGCCTCCCACTTCTTATCTTGACTGTGATCCTCTACAGGGCACAGGGGACCTGTCTCTTGGCTCTCATATTTTTGCTTCTGATGTTAAAAAGTCCCCTTGAACTTGCATTTTACAGACACCAGCAAAGCCCAAGTGTCTTCATATAACCTGACACTTCCTGGGGGCAGGGTGTTTGCAATTACAGCCTGAGCTGACTGTGGGATCAGAGAGTAGCCCAGCCCTGGCGAGGCCCAGCCTGTAGAGCATCTTTGATGGATGATGGGGTTATTATTATGAATGTTATGCAGGGTTGCCGGTAAAGTCCTATGTCAGAAGCGTTTTCCTCCCTTCATCTTGTCTTAGCCGTAAAGACTGTTATATACTTACATATATGCATATACTGGGATGCAGGCCTGGCTAAAGAGAGGAGGAAATGAAGTTAGAGGGGTTTCTCACACATTCAGGAACAATCTTTCCCCTGTTCCTCTGTCTTCTAAAACCTCTTCTTTTGCTCTTGACAGGTTGTCCTCTCTCAGGGGGCATGAGTGTAGCTTAATCCCAAATTGGAAGCCCAATCTCTATTTCTAGCTTTTTGATTCCAACATTACTTCTTCCCATTTATCTTTTTTGTTGAGGCTTAGAACTTTTCTCTTTGGAGGTATCTGCTGCTACTTTTGTCTCTTGCAGAGAAAATAAAAAATACCTAAGAAAGATACTGATCCTAGCTGCTTGCATTCGTAGAGAGTGTCTCTGGGGAACCACTTTGCTCTTGCTCTTCCACTGCATGTGTCTATGTTCTGTGCTGCAGAGAGTTGATAATTATCTATTTAGGCCTGTTTGGTAAATCTACATCCCTGTGGGTGGGCCCAGCCCTCAGTGAAGGAGGGAGACACACCCAGTGTTGAATGTCTGGGGAGGAGGCCATGATCAGCCAGAAAAGTTAATCTTAGAAAGCTTGGCAAGGAACTTCTAGGCTCTTCAATTTGGTTTCATTCTTTGAGGAGACTTGATGTCTTTGAGGTAGTGTGAGGTTTCAGTGGCTGGAGATGGCCTCCTTGATGGGAAGGTGTGATGTGAACCGGAAAGAGACCCTGGAGATGTGTGCCAAAGTTGACGGTGGGAAGCCTCCCTCATCTTTTTAAATGACCATATCCTTATTTTTTAAATGACCATATCTGCTTGTTCATTCCCTTCAGTTGACCTAGCCCCTGTAGAAGAGCTTCTTTTGAACTTTAAAAACCTCTCTCAAAATATTTAGGAGAGGAGTAAAGAGGCTCTAATGCCTCCCAAGATCAGTTGGAGCAACAAGGAATGTTCTAGAATTTATGCTTGAAAACATGACTCATATTTGAAAATTGTCACCATATGCCTGTAATAATTTTCTGAATCTTAAAACATCCTTATGAAGTGACACTGCTTTTGCTCCCAATTTATAGTTGAGGTAACATTTAAGACCGGGTATGCCAACTGTCTATCCTCTTTTGACATTCTTTGTTTTCTGATTTCCTTGGAAGATTGGCATTACAGAGAAAATTGAACTCTTTTGTTACATTTTTGCAATGTGCAAAACACCTCCATATACTTGGCTTAACTAGATGCTTGAATTCTGTGGATAAAGCAAGGGGGAGGTAGTTTTCTGTTTTTGTTTTTTAAATTTCAAGAGCAGGACATTGCAGTTTATAGGGATTATATGATTCATTGGTAACCATGTGTTAATATATGGAGGGGATGGATCACAAAATTATTTTAATCCAGGACTTATTTCTCTGACACTTTATTATGACTCAATTCAGAATCTGGTCATATATGGAAAAGCACAAAATTGTGAATATAGTTCAGAAGCACAGACTGAAATGGAAAAAAGCCCTAAGTTCCAGCTAGGCACAGACCTACTAGGATGGACTTTCCATGTGTTTGCCTGGTGCATGTAGAAGTAGCCACTAGGACTCCTATGAATGTGTCAAATGTCTCAGTGCATCAATTAATAGGCTCTGTCAAAAAGCCAGGACGATGTGAAGAATTGAAACAATCATATGGATACCTTGGTCCTAAACCCACTTTTGCCAGCTCACAGAACATAGAAAATCTGGTGTTTTTTTTGGCTTCAAGGATTCGAAAAATTGTTCTTTCTCTGTTGCATCCACCACAGGTTACTGACAGACCATAATATCCTGGTGATTCCTGAATGCCAGAGAGAGAGAAGGGGTTTCTAAATCTGAGGCACTTGACTACTGTTGTAAGAAGAAATTACCTGCTAAGTATGGTCTCAGAAAGAAATTCTTTTGTAGGTTGTGTGAGGACAAGCTGAGGAAACAAGCCATAACTGTTTGGAGTCCTAACGATATTCCAGGACAAATGTTTATCAGAGCTGGGATTTCACCTTGCACCTGTCACATAGTCAGGGTATGACATGGGAGAATATATTGCCCCTCCCACAGGTCCTTATCATAAAGCAGGAGTTTGAATTTCTAAGGCACACCCCACCCCCATCTCAAGCCTTGAATGGGGTTAGGGTTCAGGAGTCAGGTTGGAATTCAGAAGCACCAGTTTATGACAAGGAGAGGCAGCCAGGATAGAACAGAGCTGGTATTAGATAATGAAAAAGGGGCATGGTGACTATGACTTGAGTTAATCTGAAAAGAAAATCTAAGGAATCTAAAGTGGGGTCTGACTTGGGGGACTGAAGAGGACAACAGGAGTATCCCAGGACTGGCAGTAAAGCCAGGTCAGGCTCTGGGCAGGCTGCCTGTTTTGAGGAATGGCATCAATGTGTAGGGAGAGGTTCTTAAGGCTAGACAGGTGTCAGGGTCCAAGCCAAGTGGACTGGAGGTCAGGATGGGGCTTCAGTTCTAAAAAAGGTTCCTGCCTGAGTGAAAAAGCAGGCCTGAGTCAAAGCCTAGTCATCCAGACCACACAAGTATGGCTGGAGTGTCCACAGACAGACCCACTGTAGGTGCAGAGAATCCCAGGTTTATGACAGCAAGAATCAATTTTGGCTTACTTACCTTTTCAGGGCAAATACAGGGCTGAGTCTAACCTGAAGGACTGGAGAAGTTAGAATGGACACCTTTAGACATGTAATGTGGTATTTCTATTTCAATCTAAATAAAAAAGAATAGCCAATATATATGGTGTGCTTTCTCTGTGCCACTCTATTCTAAGTGCCTCACATGCATGAACTCATTGGCAGGTTAGTATTAGAGCTTTTGCTTATTAATCACTTGATAACAGACACTTTTTAAAAGTAATTAACCACCTATTTTGCCAAGATCCAAACATGATAGTATCCATTCCTTCAATTGTGACCACCATCATTTGAGAGGCCAGGCAAGAATACCGAGAGTGGGAAGGGGCAGGTGGAACCCTGTGTAGAATAAAGACTCTTAGGCAGCAGGGACCCTTGGGATGACTCCATGTATGTGGTTTTCATTGTTAACCCTTCTTTTTCTGGAAAGGTCAATGGATTAGACATACCTATTGCTTTTCCCTCAATCCTGCTCCTTTCTAGCAAAGATTTCGTGCTTCTTAGCTGGAGGTGACTCCAGGCATCATTTTTTCAGCCCTCCTAGAAATGTCCCTTAGGTTCCTGCAGCTCGTGTTAGTATGGTATATGTGTATACACACAGTATGTACATAAACACACATCTATATGATGTTTCTGTAAATATATGACATCTGAGTGTTTGCATGCTAACCATGAATGATTGTTGGTGATTTTAAGGAAAAATATGTTGAGAATAATTTGAATTCAACATCTGGATTGAGATAGAAAAAGCTATTTGTCACTGGCAGGTAAAGAAAAGTGATGCTGCATATTTACATTCTTATAGTCATTTATTTTATGCCATCAATGATGAGAATTGATGTTTATAAAATCTTTCACTATGAACATACAATGAGGGTAGTAAGCAAACAACCAAGTACAAAAACAAAATGCAAACTTTTGTAATCAAGGTCTGTGGGGACATTATTTTACTTCTTCTATTGCATTATTCATGTATCCATAATGGGTTTGCTGTCTATGTGTAAAAAATTGCACAATGATAGGCATAGAGAAGTGGAAAGGTGGAGAATAGTTCTCAAAGTTATTTGATGTGGCAGATTGCATCTTCCCAAGATGGTGCAACTGTGTGTCCCATACCACAGGCTCTTCTGGAGCATTTAAACTCTGCCCTCATCAAAACGTGGTGTCTATGTTGGCTTTCCTGGAATGTGGGTGGGTCTCTCTGACTGCTTTACCTAATTGAGTCCAGGAAAAGTGACATTATGTGGTTTCTGATACTAGATCATATGAATGCCATGCATTTCCACTTTGTTCTTTGAGTGATGCTGGCTTCCAGAACCCACCCAATATACTGTGAGGAAGCCCAAGTGCCTGAGAGGCTCACATGGAAAAGAACCAATGCCCACCTGGAGAGGATGGAGAGGATCCACAACCCTAGTTGAGCTCTCAGCCAACAGCCATCATCAACTAACCAGCTATTTTCGCAAGCCATTTTTAAAGTGGCTCCATCAGCACCAAGTCAAGCATCTTCATTATGTAACCAAAGATCACCTCTTTCCTATCATCTTCCTTCTGAGAGTGGTTTAGAAATAAATTTTCTGGTCCTGAAAATGTAACATATGAAAATGCTTGTTCAACTGCTGGATGATCCACCTGCTGAGGTAACCTCCTATGCTACTTTTTCCTTCAGGAATCTTTTGACTATTTGCTTAGACACTCCACAGCCTTCTTATCTTAGCATCCAAGAATACTTATTGTGGGGTTGCATATTGTTCTCTAGTCACTCTGAAACCTTTTCTTTTGCTTTTAATTAATGTTCTCATGTTTACCTGCAGAATCTAGATCTCATCAAATGTTCAATAAAACCATCAGATATCACTAAGATATTGTGTAACAGACTTCATATTTAAAATATGATCATGTCAGTCAAGAAGAGATTAAAACAAATATCTTGAAAGTTCATGAGTAGAAGTACACATCTCTGCAATTATAATAATATGGGTAGTCAGAGATATAAAATTCCATACATGGCAACGTGACTGCTTAAAGTACTAATATAATCTAGGCGAATTAAATTCTAAACAACATCAAGATTGAGGAGAGTAAGAGTCCCTGTTTGGACTAAGCCGGTTTAAGGTTTAATGCATATATTCCTTTCTCAGCACTTCTAGTTTATGGAAAAACCATAAGAAAGCATGCTGAAAATAGAATGGGTTTTCATTCAAAACAGTGAGTTCTTGTCTATTTTACTGGAGGCTGAAATGTCCTCTTCCAGAAATCTTATAGGAGAGAGTCACAAATGATCACTTAGGTTATTTCAAACACTGTGCTTCCATATCAGAGTTTAATCTTGGCTGCAAGCTCCAATTCTTTACATAGTCACACAAGCAATCTTGGGTACCAGGTCTTCCAAGAACATAGTGATCTTCATACCTCAAGTGTGAGGCATAGATAACCTCCTAATTCACAAGGCACCCAATATCAATTTTCACAGGCAAAACCCTCAGGCATGAAAAAATATAACTTTACTAATTTCTTTATTACTGAATTTAGCTTAGCTCTTTAGCTCCCACTTCTACTTGGTGACATGAAATTTGATTTTGCTAGCCTAAGGTAAGTCACCACGTATATTTTAAAGTTTAGCTTATTTTAACTAAATAATTAAATTTACAATGTCCTTCCTGATCTCCTTTCTCTCTTCTCACAGAGGTAATTCTAATTTCCTATTGGGTTTACTTTTGTCATTGTTGCTGTGTGCTTTAAAAAAATCAACTTCATTGGTGTATAATTTACAACAAATAAAATTTATTCTTTTTAAGTATATCTTTTGTCAATTTATACACAAATAGTCTGACAGTGTATTGGTCAGGATGATGTTAAATATGTAGATTAATTTTGGGAGAATCATTAACAGTATTGAGTCTATCAATCCATGAACATGGTGTATCTCTCAATTTATTCAGGGCTTCTTTAATTCCTCTTAGCACTGCATTATGGTTTAAAATTTAGAGGTCTTACACATATTTTGCTAAGTTTTCCAAAAAGGTTTTATATTCTGAGATGAAAATGTCAGTGATATTGCATTTTTGATTTCATGTTTTCTTCCTTTTTTATATTAAAGATGTGGGGTACAATTCAGGATTGGGTATACAAGTGGTCATCGTACAGGCAAAGTTTGGGACTTACTCTGGTCCCCACTTTGCCTGGTTTGAAATTAGGTACCCTTATTGATATTGTGCTCGCACCCTGCCCCCATCGCCACAGTATCCTGATACTGCCAATCCCTTTCTTATAGTTTTATGTTAATGTTCAGGGTCCACTTATGTGTGAGAACATGTGGTACTCTGTTCTTTGTTTCTGTGATAGATGACTGAGTAGGATAGACTCTAAATCCATCCAAGTTGCTGCAAAGTCCATATGTTTGTCCTTATTTATGACTGCATAATATTATATTATACATATTTACCACTTTTTAAAAATTTCAATCCAGTTTCGAAGGGCAGCATGGTTGGTTCCATGTTTTTGCTATTGTAAATAGCACTGCAATAAACATGCATGTGCAGTTTTTTGTAGAATGATTTGAGTTCCTTGGGATATATTCCCAGAAGGGGAATTGCTGGGTCATATGGAAGGTCAATATCTACTTATTCTAGAAACTGCCACACTGTTTTCCAAAGAAGTTGCTGTAGTTTGCATTCCCGTCAGCAATGTAGAAGCGTTCCTTTTTCTCTGCATCCTTGCCAGCATCTGTTGTTGTTTATTAATGATGGTTATTCTTACTGGGGTTAGGTGGTATCTCAGTGAGGTTTTAATTTGCATTTATCTGATGATTAGTGAGGCTGAGCATTTTTTCATGTGTCTGTTGTCTGCTTGTATGTCTTCTTTTGTGAAGTGTCTCTTCATGCCTTTGCCCACTTTTTAATGGGTCTGTTTTTTTTTTCTTCCTTTTGGCATGTTTGAGTTCCTTGTAGATCCTGGAGTTTAGACCTTTGTCAGATACACAGTTGGTAAATACTTTTTCCCGTTCTGTGGCCTGTCTCCCCACTCTCGTGATGGTTACTTCTGCTTTGCAGAAGTTTTTTAGTTTAATGAATTCTCACTTGTCTATCTTATCTCTTATGGCATGGACTTTTGGGACTTTGATCAGGAATTGCTTGCTTACTCCAATTTCTGTAAGGATGTTTCCTAAGATTTGTATGGTTTGAGGTTTTATATTTAGGTCTTTGATCTATTTGGAGTTGATTTTTGTGTATGGTGATAGGTAAGTGTCCTGTTTCAATCTTCTGCATGTGATCAGCTAGTTTTCCCAGCACCATTTACTGAATAGGTTCTTCTCTCCCCAGTGGTTGCTGTTGAAGGCATTTTTGAAGATGAATTGGTTGAGAAATTGAGGTTCTGCTTATGGAATCTCTATATTGTTCCATTGGTCCTTATGCCTGTTCTACCAGTACCAAGGTATTTGATTATTGTAGCTTTATATTAAAGTTTAAAGTCAGGAAGTGTGATACCTCCCACTTTGTTTCTTTTGCTAAGGATTGTTTTAGATACTCATTTATGCTTCCATATGAATTTGTTTGTCTTTTCCAGGTATGAGAAAAATTATGCTGGAAATTTAATGGGTATTGCATTGAATCTGCAGGTTGCCTTTGGTAGGATGGACATTTTAACAATGTTGATTCTTCCTATCCATAAGCATGGAATATTTTTCCATTTGCTTGTGTCTTCTTGGATTTCTTTAAGTCGTGTTTTGCAGTTTTCATTGAAAAGGTCTTTCACTTCTCCAGATAGGAAGATGCCAAGGTATTTCTTTTCTTTTCTTTTTTTTGTGTAGCTGTTGTGAATGGTATTGTGCTTTTTATTTGGTTCTCTGCCTGTTTGTTTTTGTTGGAAAAAAATAATATTTTTATGCATTCAGAAATATGGTTAAAAGGAGAAATAAGAAAGAAACTGTCTTTTGCACATTGATTTTATATACCAAGACTTTACCAAAGTCCTTTATCAGTGAAAGCAGATTTTTGACAGATTCTCTTGGGTTTTTGAGGTACAAGATCATATTGTCAGCAAAGAGGGATAACTTAACTTCCTCTTTTCCTATTTGGATACCCCTGATTTCCTTCTCTT